>NC_089237.1:37589193-37885267 GCF_963924675.1 Phocoena phocoena | reverse complement strand
TGAGCCATGGCCACTGAGCCTGCGCTCCGCAACGGGAGAGGCCACAACAGTGAGAGGCCTGCGTACTGCAATGAAAAAAAGAAGTACTTCTCAACTATAAGTAAGACACATTTTAAAAAAAAACACAAATGGCTCCAATGAACCTTTTGGAATTAGACAAGGCATAAGCCAACAAAATACAAAAAAGGCAAAAGTTTGAAAGCCTCAAAATAGGGTGATCACTATGAGGTCATCTGAATGATGTTCAGGTCAGAAGGGGAATTACAGGGGCTATCCAGAGTTAAGCAGCAGGAGCAACAATAAGCTCTGGAAAGGTGACTAGGTTGGTTAAACATCAAAAGTTCCATTCAGAGGCAGGACAACAAAATAATCATGTACACTTGTAGACATATCCCATACCAATGATGAACAGTATCAATTAAATCTCTAGAAAAAATAATCCTGTCCTTTATCAAAGGACATTGCTCTGCTCATCAAGGAAAGGTCTAGTTCTAAAAAGCGGAATAATTTAAAGTTCTTCAGCATATCAAGAATTAAAAATAACCCCAGAAATTTAAAAATGAAAAGAATTTAAATAACCAAAAGAAAGAAGAAAGATGCTTGCCAGACTATCTAGTCCTCCTCCCAAGAGATCCACTGCTCCCATCTGCATGGAGGATACCTGTGGCACACTGACTGGGGGACCAAGGTCAAGGTTTAAAAGATCCCCCAGAAGGTCACCTTGAGAGGGGATAACCTGAGGCTGTTCCAGGTTGGTGGCAGTGGTGGTCCCAACAGGGCTGTCACCCGCATCAGTGCTGCAAGTCACACACAGAAAGAGGGGAAAAGAGAAAAGTCAGTTTCACCTGGGACACAGTAACAAGGCAATGGGTGAAGGTCAGATATACAAAAACGGGAGGGGGAAAAAACTCTTATACTATATAACTTCATCAGTCAGTCAATTTTAATTGAGCACCTACTCTATAAGGGAGCACTGTAATGAGAACTCTGGGAAAATACATCTTTTATTTTAAAAAAAGGAAATATATTTCCTGTCCTCAAATAACTTATACTCAAACAAACAAATAAAAAACCAGCATTCACAGAACAAGTGAAAAGCACACTCACCGTGTAAAAGCAGAAATGAGTATTGTGTGTCTGCACACTGACAGGATATAGATGAGAAGCAAAACAGAACCAGGTGGGGCTGATCCCAAAAGATTCTGAGAATGGTTTTATGGCTAGATTTTCAAAAACAGCATAGTTATGAGGAACTACCAGGGAGAGACCTTCAGAAAAAGAAAGGATAGCTTGTGCAAAGGCACAGAAATGAACAATTTGACTTGAGGGGTGGTGAAAAAATTATACCGGCAGGAGCAGACACCGTAATTGGTAAGATTTGGGGCAAGTGAAGATGAGGGAAATACAACTCTGAAAAAAGGTCTGGAGAGTTAATTTTTATATGATAGACAATGCACAATCACTTTTATTTGTTGAACAAAGAACTAAAATGAACATTTAGAGGAACATTACCCAAGCAGCTGTGTGTATAATGGACTGAAGTTGGGAGAATGGACATGAGGATGAGCTAAGAGTGACCTAAACCGTTACTGCCACAACACTGTAAAAATAAAAACGAAGTGGTGAGTTCCAAGAGATGTTAAATGGACTAGGCAGGGGGAAATGATCTTAATAGATGGTGCTGGGTCAACTGAATAGCTGCGTGAGACAAAAATGAGCCTTGACTCCTACACCTCACAACATAAACAAAAATTAGAGATAAATCAGAGATAAATGTGAAGGGGAAAACCAAGAGGATTTCTATGACCTTGGAGAAGACAAAAGTTTCTACAAGAAGCTCTAACCAGGGCTTCCCTGGTGGCGCAGTGGTTGAGAGTCTGCCTGCCGATGCAGGGGACACGGGTTCGTGTCCCGGTCTGGGAGGATCCCACATGCCACGGAGCTGCTGAGCCCGTGAGCCATGGCCGCTGAGCCTGCGCGTCCGGAGTCTGTGCTCCGCAACGGGAGAGGCCACAACAGTGAGAGGCCCGCGTACCGCAAAAAAAAAAAAAAGAAAAAGAAAAAGAAAAAAAACTCTAACCATAAAAGAAAAAAAGTGATGAGCTGGACTTCATTAAAATTAAGAACATTTCTTCTTCAAATGACACCATTAAGAGAGAGTGAGAAAAGGTATTCTCCACAGACTGGGAGAAGTTTGCAAAATATCCATCTGACAAAAGACCTGTATCCAAATTATATATAATTCCTACAGATCATTCGATCATTACATAAAGAATTCCTACAAAGATGATAACTCATTAAAAAATAAGGAAAAGATCAGGCATGACACAAAAGAGGATATACTAGCAGTCTATAAACATGAAAAGGTACTTGCATCTTTACTCATCAGGAAAATGCAAATTAAAACTATAAGACACCACTACAAATCAACCAGAATGGCTAAAATTAAAATGATTGACAATACCAAGTGCTGCTAAGGATGTGGATCACCTAGAACTCATACATTTCTGGAAGGAGTGTGCACTGGTACAATCACTTGGGAAAACTGGCAGTATCTCCTATAGCTAAATATATATCTATTCTATAACCCAGCAATTCCACGAAGTGTATACACAAGAGAAATGAGTATATAGGTCTACCAACAGAAATATATACGAATATTCGCAGCAGCTTTCTCCATAAGAGCCCCAAACTGGAAACAACCCAAAGATACATCAACAGCAGATATAAATAAATTGTGGCATATGCAGGCAATGGGATACTATGCACTAATAAATAGGAACGCACAACTGATAACACGGCATTAGAGTAGTCTCAGATATTATACTGTGCAAAAAAGCTAGAAACAGAAGAGCAAATGCTGTATGGTTCCATTTACATGATGTTCAAGAAGAGGCAAAACTAATCTACAGTGATAGAAATCAAAACAGTGGTTATCTCTGGAGGGTGGCTATAACAGCAAAATGGCATGAGGAGTCTTCTGGGGTGCTGGAAATATCCTATATCTGATCAGAGTGGCGGTTATATGAGTATATGCACACGTAAAAATCTATTGAGCTATACACTAAAGATTAGTGCACTAATACTAAGATTATTATAAATGACATATTAATTTAAAAAGTGAAAAAAAAACAATGAAAATTTCAGGCTCAGACAGCTTCACTGTGAATTATTCCAAACGTTTAAGCAAAAAGTAAAACCAGGGCTTCCCTGGTGGCGCAGTGGTTGAGAGTCCACCTGCCGATGCAGGGGACACGGGTTCGTGCCCCGGTCTGGGAAGATCCCACATGCCGTGGAGAGGCTGGGCCCGTGAGCCATGGCCGCTGAGCCTGCGCGTCCGGAGCCTGTGCTCCGCCAACGGGAGAGGCCACAACAGTGAGAGGCCCACGTACCGCCAAAAAAAAAGTAAAACCAATCTTAGATAAACTTTAAAGTAGAACAGAGAATGACAATTGAAAAAATCTGAAAGTATTTCAGTTTTACTGAATGTTAAGGAATTACCCCTAATTTTGGCTTGATAATATATTGTGATTTTTTTTTTAAGTCCTTATCTTTGAGAGATACCAAGTAAAGTACTCATTGGTGAAGTGATATGAGGTCTGGAATTTAATTTAAAATACTCCAGCTCCCTCAAAAAAAAATTTGTGGGGATGATGAATGAAACAAGATTGGCAAAATACTGATTACTGTTGAAACTGAGTGATGAGTAAACGTGTTTGTTATACCATTCTATCTTGTATGTTTCCTAAGATTTATATAATTTTAAAAACTAAAAAACCACCATAAAAATTCCATTAATAAACAAATGCTTTCTTAAAAAACGAAAACCCTAGGTAGGTTCTGACAACACTTGAACAAAGAAGAATGAAGAATCAAACTCAGAAAAAAACAAAAACGAAGAAGCGAAAGACTAGTGTTGCTCCTTATAAGAGGAATCTGGAGGGATGATAGGGAAAATAATACGCTGCTTTCAATTCTGTTAAGTTTCAAGTGAGAAAAACAAGTAGGGAAGTCCAACAGACAGCTAAGGAAAAGGGACTGGCAGTCAGAGTTACAGAAGTGAACTTGGGAAGAAATTCACATACCCGCCTCAGGTGAAATGAGCAGAGTAACGCGGGGGGTGCTGTGCTCTAAGAGCAGGGCGTATTTAACAGAATGTATCAGTGGTAACTGTGCTTAGAAGATAAACCGCCTAAGGGAATACATAGAGAAGGTTTAGAATGAGCCTTGTGATACAACCAGAGAAGAGAAGGAACACAAAATTGCAACGATTAAAGAGAGAAAAACAATCTAAAAAAAAGAGGGCTTAGGAGGAAAAAGTGTCAAGGAAGCCAGAAGGAGACCTATCTAGATTGGGGAGAGGGTGGGTACAAAATAAAGCCAAAAATTAATAAGGAAGTCAAAAGGGGAAACAATTTCATATACACCTAGCAAGAAATATATGAAACCTCCATAAAGGGTATCCTCTGCCCCTGAAATTCTATCATCTCTCAACATGTACCGTTTGGGAAATGTGACAAAACACATGGATTTATCAGCACCTTTAAATAGAAGGCAGAATAGGCACATATTCTCCTCCACTCTAATACACAGGTAAGAGTATTATGAGAAGACAAAAGTGAGTTAGATGAAAAGAAATAAATGATCTTATAGTTTCTACAAATTAAGAACATGATAAATCACTATTATGTATTTTTTCTAAACGGAAGACACAAGAAAACTAACATGAAAATCTTTCCCCATTGTGAAGGCATGGGAAATAACTGCATAAAACTGTCATCAAAGCAGTATTTTTTTTTTTTTTTTTTTTTTTGGTGGTACGTGGGCCTCTCACTGTCGTGGCCTCTCCCATTGCGGAGCACAGGCTCCGGACGCGCAGGCTCAGCGGCCATGGCTCACGGGCCTAGCTGCTCCGCGGCATGTGGGATCTTCCCGGACCGGGGCACGAACCCGTGTCCCCTGCATTGGCAGTATTTTTAAAAGGTGAGATATTTCCAAGTTAGACAACTATTTACCATCTCATGCCCACAGAGCAGCTGACAAGTATAGTAAGCAATACTCAACTAAAAAGCACTTTTCCCTTTCCCAAGTGATTTTAAAAGACCTCATGAAGTAAGCATTTTTAAGCCTCTAAGGTTTTATGGTGCAAATGTATTTCACGTCAGAGGCATATCACTTATTACCCTTAGGACGCAGAAGAAAGCTAGGTGATGTCAGTACTCCTACAGACATGCCACTCGCAGCAACATACCAATATTTATTTCAAAGGGGATTTTTCTGCACTTGTGTTTCTCTTTTAAAAACACAAAGCAGGTCTTCCCTGGTGGCGTAGTGGTTGAGAGTCTGCCTGCCGATGCAGCGGACGCGGGTTCGTGCCCCGGTCCGGGAAGATCCCACGTGCCGCGGAGCGGCTGGACCCGTGAGCCATGGTCGCTGAGCCTGCGCGTCTGGAGCCCGTGCTCCGCAACGGGAGAGGCCACAGCAGTGAGAGGTCCGCGTAGCGCAAAAAGCCCCCCCAAAACCCAAAACAAGCACAAATGGACAAAAAGGTCATCCAAAAAGGAACCACATAAGGAATTGTGAAGGTAACAAATTGAAGGCTGGTAATCTGATAAAGACCTTATGTAAGAGACTGTGCTTCTTTTTACATATTGGTTCTCTCTTTGTGTTCTAGGAAGAGTTGTTTTTGTTTGTTGATTTGTTTCACTTTCCCCATCCCATTTGAGGGTCAAAGTTATCAGGAGAAAGGTAATTTAAATGGCAAACAACAGAAAGTCCGTATCTATTTATCAAAACTCGAAGCACAGACTGGGAGATGTACTTAGAACTTAAATGGTCATATCTAGCGAATGTTAAATATGCTTGCCTACGAGGTCAAACACCCTGGAACGAGGCCTGATCCTCATGAAACCACAAGTTTCCTTTGGGTGAAAATCACAGCACTGCCCTAAAACCAAAGATTCAACTCAAGGGCTAATGAAAGATTAATAATCATTTTCTTGGGTGCTGCCCTTTTCTTTTTGTTTATCTGTGCCCATAGTCTGTTAAAACAGAGCTACAGTATTGTAAACGTTGACTACACTAATTTGTAAAGCAATAAATCCTACACTCTGGCTATTCATGAACCACTGAAACACCTATATTAGACAATACGAGACACTCAGAAACGGTGCAAGTGCAGATACTCTAACCACTCAGAGATCAAATTCTACTTAGATTTGAGGTTTATTATAATTAATGAAGGGAGATTCTGAAAAGATTCCAAGATACCCATTATAAGAGTTTATTAGAGTACTGCCGCTCCCAAATTAAAATTTTAAGGTTATCTATAAAGCAAGAGTTCCATGTTACCTGACAGTCTGTTCATAATAGCATTTCCTTACTGATATGGAGCAATTTATTTTGGCAAAAAAAGGTACAGGCAACTGAACAACTATGTCTACACAGAATCTAGGCTGCTCTTATAAAACAATCCTGCAAACATTATTTCACTAACAGCTAGCTTTACAGCATAAGAGAAGCAGTGTCTGCTAACTTCATCCATAAGCTTGAACCAAAGTTACAGTAAAGGATAAAAATAGCTAAATGTATACATGGGCGGACCTCATTTTATTGCACTTTGCAGATACTGCAGTCTCTACAAATTCAAAGTTCGTGGCAACCCTGCATTGTCAGATGATGAGAAGCATTTTTTAGCAATACAGTATTTTTATATATCTATTTATTTTATATTTTACATTTATTTTATACAAAACCAGTTTCATAGTATATATACTGCTCCTCAAGCTGCTTTCCATATTGGCACATACAGCTGCCATTTTTCCACTGTATATGCAGCACTGCATCATTATTTACTAGTGTCCTAATGATGAACATTTAGGCTGTTGCCTCTTTCTCCTTCCTTCCTACTATTTATTTTTGCAATCATTATAAAGTGGCAATAAATATCCTGGTATCCACCTCTCAGAATGTCTAGATAGTGGCATTCATTTACGCATGAATTGTTCCAGTGGTATCATGTTATTAAAGGCAACAATCAGTCCCATTTCAATTTCTGTATTTAAAACACATACAAAAATATTTTCTTTAAACTAGGCCAGGGTTTTTCCCATGAGTTTCTACATAAGCAGATGAACTGGTTTATAATTTAGCCATTTAAGGCACGTATCATTCAGCTCAACACCGGAAGTGACCCTGATGGTTTTATATACATTTTCTTAACCATGTATTATTTAATTTGCACTCAAACTGGAGTGCTGGTTAAAAACAAAAAAGCATAAAGAACACTGACATACAAGTTAATACAGTATAAAAATGGTAAATTTTACCTCAAGATAATCTTTATCACATTCATAGGTTGCATTATTCTAATAGAAATGCACATATATACATGTATTATTCATATCAAAATGTTTGTAGTATCTGAAATGCCAGGGTTAAAAAAAGGAAACAGTGGTACTATCCAATTTAAATGAGTTTGTTTTGTTGCTTGTTGGGAGGGGGGCTAATTTGCTCCTGAGGAAGTGTTTATAAATAGCAGCCTGAAACCTCCTCACTTAGATTTTCATTTGGAAACAAAGCGTGAATATTATGAAACATAAACAAGTTGATTTTTTAAAAGAGCAGAATACAACTTTCTCCAAGTATCACATCAGGAAAGCAATCCCCTGCCCAGCTTTTATTGATATTTAAATTAAAAGTTAAATTTTAATCTGTATATTCAGTCCCCAAAGCATGTCATTTAAAATTTGTAGACTATGCTTTTTATTACACAATGAACACTACACATCACTTAACTGGGAAAACTTAATTTGCCTTTAATAAGTAGTAAAGTTGTTAAACATATTAAAATAAACTACATAATACAGCTTAATAATATACTTATCAAAATAATTTTTTTTTTTTTTTTTACTTCAAACTATTTCTCTCATATAGCTGGTACATATTTAACCAAATGGCCCCCAAAAAAAAAAATACCAATTCCTGTGGGGATTCACAAAATATATGCTTGTGTGAAAATAGCTTGAGTCCCCCCACAAATTCAAAACACGGCAACAGGACAAACTTCTAGAGACAGAATCACTGGATCAAAGGGTATATGTACTGTAAATCTTAACAGAAAACTTTAGTCCTATGAGAAATGAGAAAATGAGTGCAAATTTTCCAGGACTAGAAGTGAAGAGTGGGCAAGGATCTCCACTGTCCAAACTCAGTTATCCTGAGGGGTGATCTGTTAGGACTACTATCAGCTGGCCTTCATTGCCTCACTAATTCACATGGAGACCACGATAAATCAGGCCCAGTCAAAACTAATGACAAGAAAATAGAAACTTTTTATGATTTTAAGGTGCCATTATGTGTTTGGTGACTCAGAAAATTTGGTTTCGGATCTACTGTACTGCTAGTCTCATAGGCCCCCGTAAGGATCTCGAGAAAATAGTGTATTTCCCAAAATTTGAGACCTTCCAAAACAATTCTTACCAGGCAAGCTCTGAAACAGTAATTCTTAAACCATAATGTGCATCAACATTTTAACACACCAGGAAAGCCACTGAAAGTGCAGATTCCAGACTTTCTGATTCATTGTGTCAGAAGTGGGGCCCAGGAACTTTTATTTTTAACAAGCAGCACAGGTGATTTTGATGATGACGGTCTCTAGTTCACAGATGGAAAAACTAAGGTGAAGACTTCTTTTCCATGTACTAAAAAAAGTAATTACTAAAGTTTGGACACTTCTATGAGTATTCTTTACTAATTCCTCTAAAACTATCAAAGCGAAAAGACCTGTTGTCATTTCTTTTTTATTTGTCTTATCTGTTCTCTGCTCCCCTTTTATTCTTTTTTCTTTATTGTTGTTGTTTTTATAAATTTATTTATTTTTTGGTGCACTGAGTCTTCGTTGTTGGGTCTTCATTGCTGTGCGTGGGCTTTCTCTAGTTGCCGCGAGCAGGGGCTACTCTTCGTTGTGGTGCGTGGGCTTCTCATTGCGGTGGCTTCTCCTGTTGCAGAGCTTGGACTCTAGGCGCATGGGCTTCAGTAGTTGTGGCACGTGGGCTCAGTAGTTGTGGCCCACGGGCTCCAGAGTACAGGCTCAGCAGTTGTGGCGCACGGGCTTAGTTGCTCTGCGGCATGTGGGATCCTCCCGGACCAGGGCTCGAACTCGTGTGCCCTGCATTGGTAGGCGGACTCTCAACCACTGCACCACCAGGGAAGTCCCATACTATTTCTAATCATACCACCATTTTATTTAAAATTAGAAGCACAAAGATTTCACATATACTTCACTGAATTCTCAGCATAGATAAACAATAGGATTAAGTCTACTATAAAGACAGAACAGTAGTATGACAGAGAAATTTGCCCAGTCACGTCCTGAACCAGTGGATGTAGCAGAAACAGAACCCCACCACCCAATTCAAATTAATGTAACTCAGCAGATCATGCTGCCCTCAACTTAAAAATTTATGGCTGGTAACATAAATATTAAATTAGGTTCTTATTTCACGAACTTGAGAAAAAAATTCCAGAGGAAAATTCCAGTGGAAAAGACTTATATAAATGTGCTTACTCTATTATGCTAATGCCTCAGATTTCATTAACTGGACAGAAAAGGCAAGTCTAGAGAAACTGTTTATTAATTATTTATAGCCAAATATGAAATAATCATCCACAATAATCTTAAAACCTCTAAATTCACTTATTTATACTGGCTTATGCACAACAATGCTTCAGGCAGGCAAGACAGGAAATGCGTATTCTCAAAAGTCATTCTCAACTTTCAGACTTGAGAAGCAGCATTAACAGAGTAGAAAAGGGCAAAGACTCTGGAGCCAGGCTACTTGGGTTTGAGTCCTAGTTCCACCCCATACTAACTGGGCCGGCCTCTCTATGTCTCAGTTTCCTCACCTATAAAATGGGAAGAGTAACAGTATTAACCCTTACTGAAAGCCTGGCACATAGTAAGCACTATACAGATGACTGTTGTTACTAAGATTCTCTACTAGTCCTTGTACAGAAAATCTAGAATTGGGAACGTCTGATGGTTTATTTATACCCTGCCCTGTTCTAGAAAAGGATTTAGCAAAGCTTATAAAAATACATCTAAGGCTAGAGAACATAAATTAGAAGCAAAGGCAGAAAAATGCAAGCCACGATGACCCACACATTTTCTACGGGAGATCCTTAAATTTGATTCTAAGGTTTCAAACATCTGATATGAAAAACAAGTCTAGTCAGATAAGCCATTCAGAGAGGTAGTTAATTACATACTAATGCATAAGAGAATCCAAAACTGGTTAGGAATTTTTTTATGGGGTTTCATAGAGAAAAACATATATAATGGAATAAATACTTTGATAACACATCTAAAGAGGATAGTTTCTCATGACAACCCTTACTACAGGATGATGATATTAGTGTAATTCAGTAAAAACTATTCTAATAAGGGTCAAATACAATGCAGTCTAGATCCCCAGCTCTCTACTAATCTGGCTTGATTCAGTGGTAAATTTCAACATCTATAAGAACATAGGGAATCCTCCCTAAACACTTTATCTCAGGCAAATACTGTAATAAGAGTGAGTTTGAACTCTGACGAGAACCTAAAACACAGCTCTCCTACGCTGCCTGTTAAATACAGGTACAGAAGCCTTAAGAGACAATGCAGGTGAAGGCAGGGTTCAGAACTTGTGAATACAATAGAATCGACCAAAGACACTCACTTGATTATGAGGCTAGCCTTATCTATTCAGAAGTGAGTAGACAGGATTTCCCTGGTGGCACAGTGGTTAAGAATCTGCCTGCCAATGCAGGGGACACAGGTTCGAGCCCTCGTCTGGGAAAATCCCACATGCCACGGAGCAACTAAGCCCGTGTGCCACAACTACTGAAGCCCACGTGCCACAACTACTGGAGCCTGTGCTCCGCAACAAGAGAAGCCACCGCAATGAGAAGCCTGCGCTCCACAACGAAGAGTAGCCCCTACTCGCTGCAAGTAGACAAGGCCCGTGTGCAGCCAAAAGTAAATAAATAATTAAATTTAAAAAGTGAGTAGACAAGGAGCAAAGCCAAAATTCTTTTTAGAAAATTGTTCTAACTCCATCTTAACAGAGATACAAATGGGTAATAAAGGGTCTAGACTAGGAAATCTAGAATGCTCAATATAGATAATATTAAATAACCATTGCCTTGACGGTTATGGAAATTGCTTTGCTTCAGGCAAAAGGAAGTTTTAGAAAAAAACACTTCAAAGAGCTCTAACAAATAAATTTTAAAAGATGTAAAATTAATAATAGGAAAGGTGTACCTATTTTCCAAGGTGGATGAATGTCAAGTGGCCTCTCAGCAGTTAAGATGATTTTGACTATTCCACACATACATAAACACAGAATCTTCAATTTGGCTGAGGCATGAATCTGTCACACAATGTAAGCCGAGACAGTCTCTTACCTGCCGAGTGATTCTAGGTCACCACCCAGCACTCCCATCTCTACATTTTCTCTTTCCTTACTTTCTATTTCTTGTGGTAACTTTCATGGGAGAGCCAGATATTGCTGATGCTTTGAAATGTGGCCATCAGGGGAGAGTTAAAACTTGAGATACTTTAATAAACAGAAATCCCATGATTCTTGAAGAAAATGAGATTTCTGAGAAAGCTAAGAGACTGTACAAATATGTATTTATCTGTGTTTAGGGAGTTTTCTGAAGTGTTAGTACACAGGCCTCATTAAAGTCAAGTTTACTATATTACCATCTAGAATAAACACAAGACTTCTTTGAATCTGGTTAATTTATACAGAGTTCTTCCGTACAAAGGAGAGAGGCTCCAGGGCCTATAGCAAAAGACAGAAATGAACTTCAAGGCCCTAAGATGAAGTCAAATACATGGCTAATTTAATGGCAATCACCCTACAGAGTCTGTAATAAGCACTACATGATTAAGAAGGGGCAATTTCTATTCAAAATGGCCCCCTGTGGATGACCTATTAAACACTAACGCAAAAATTAACGTCTAACCTAAACTACTTTGATCCAGAAGATGACCAATTTCTGCTCTTAGTGCCAAGACATGCCTCATCAGTGATGGACAACCTCCCAGTCCACTTTTCACGGACAGATGGTGAGCCATGGCCTGTCCTTGACTCCACATACTCATATGGATGCTTCTTCACACTAACCATAATGGGGTCAAGTGAAGGTTTAGAGACTTGGGGAAACAGCACATTAAACAGTTCATTCATAATTTGTTGGAGAAATGGAGAAAACTGAGAGGTACAAGGGGTGGAGTGGGACACCTCTATTTTCTGTGAAGTGCATTTTCTGACATCCTTTAACTCAACTACTGTTGGTCAACTGCTCCTTAAAAGATAATCAAGCGATAATTCTCAGTAATGTTTACGTGCATCAGTAATCAGACAAGACAATTATCTTAATTTTTAGTTCAGGTCTTCTTCACATTTGAGTTCATTGATTGTAAAACATCTGTACTTGAATCAAGTGTCAGAAAGTAGCCTTTGACTCTAGCAGTTTTCTTGGCTGTATTTTTTTCAGAGTTATATAGCATATTCCATAAACAACTTATTTAATAACGTTGTCTGCTTTATAGTATTCCATTAAGTATTCAAATGCCTTATCTGCCCGTCGAACTTCTTTTCCTTAAAATGGATTCCTGGCATTTCTAAAATTAAATACTGTCAGAGGAAAGAAGAACTTTGCATTTATCATGTATCAAATGATGCGCTTTGACCACTTAACAGATGATGTATTGGCAACTATTCAAGGTTCACATTTGTGGCCTCAGTTTGGAACTGGGTTTCAAGAAGTGTACTAAGTGCACACCCCAACCGTACTAATTAATTACAGGATTTACCATATTTAGTCCTCCAATTGTGTTCATTATTGATATGAAATAAAGCTCCTCAGAGCAAAAAAAAAAGGAAAGATGACAGCTCAGAGCTAGGTTAAAGAACTATAAAAGAGTTCAAATACTGTTAATATACAACTATAAAGAGATGAAAGAGGAAAATGGTAAATTGAATATCTGAATCAGATGCCATGTGTAAACACACATCATAACTCTTGACAGCCTGCTAAAGCCAGCCTGTTCTCAAATTCAATTAAGAACATTACTGGATCATGAGGGACTGATCATTATACTAGTTACGTCAGAAAAAGTAATTACTTTGATTTCTGTGTATCCTGCTGGTTGCCACATTCCTGAAATCAGAACCCTCCCTAAAAGGACCAAAAATACTAAATAATTAAGGAAGCAGCATTAGCACTTTAAAATTACTTGAAGAGAAAGGCAACTTATCTAGAAGGTAGAACAGCACACGAGATATCTGTCAAAGCGTTTACCATCTCTACAGGGTACTTTCACTTGAAAGCTGAAATTAAGTCCCCCAGAAGGAGACACTGTGAGACTCAATGTCCTTTTCACAAAGTCATGTCCTTCATTAACACTAAAGAGTCTAAGTTCAGTTTTCATGAATTATCATTAAAACTGGAGTCAGTCAATTCATTTAGAAGCCATACAACCAGTTCTAATTCAGCAGAGTATGTAAAAGAGGCACTGTTTTTTTTTTTAACAGAATCTAAAGACTGCACTCCTTCCGTTTAAAATCTCTGCAAATGAACCTTCTTGGAAGAAGTCTCACAATTTCCTAGAATTCAAAACAAGACAAATCAACTCCATGCTTTCTTCAGACTTCTTACCTGTGTTGCCAAACTCAAGACCTGCTGTACCAGCTCCTGCGTTTCTGATGGTTTCTTGAGAAACAGCTTCACTATGGCAGTAAGCAGAGTGAGCTGTACCTAAGCAAATGTAATTTAATAGGTGAAGTGAAAGGCATTTGCATTATTCCACACCATGAATTCCAAAGTGATATTTTCCCAAATATGACTTACTATGAGGTCTTTCTGATTTTGATTAAGAAACAAAGGTAAAAACTCAGCCAATATCCACAATAGCAGTCAAAGGTTTTCATCAACTGAAAACGCACTAGCCTCCTATCTCCAAATTGCATTTCTTGGCATCAAAAACTGCTGGTTTGTTTCTGGCCCAGATAATCACCTGTATTTCTTAAAGTACATGCTAACATACTGACGGCAATAAAACTGGTTCCTGACCAAATTCTTTATTATTTACTTCCACCAAAAGCTACAACTTCCAGGGAATTAGGGAATCATTTATCATACTGAGGCAAGAGCCAAGACAGTAGAATTATGCCAGCTCACAACCAATTAAGAGTGGCATGCTAGGGCTTCCCTGGTGGCGCAGTGGTTAAGAATCCGCCTGCCAATGCAGGGGACACGGGTTTGAGCCCTGGTCCGGGAAGATCCCACGTGCCGCAGAGCAACTAAGCCCATGCGCCACAACTACTGAAGCCTGCGCGCCTAGAGTCTGTGCTCCGCAACAAGAGAAGCCACCACAATGAGAAGCCCTCGCACCGCAATGAAGAGTGGCCCCCGCTGGCGGCAACTACAGAAAGCCCGCGCACAGCAACGAAAGACCCAATGCAGCCAAAAATAAATAAATAAATAAATGAAACAAATCTATTAAAAATAAAACAAAAAAAAAGAATAAAATTTTAAAAATAATAATTAAAAAAAAGAGTCACCTGCCGAACCATGAAACTACTGGCTGGTATATGTTCCTTGTAGGGCCATTTAAAGTTACGATGATAGATGACACACATGAACTTCAATTTGCAGTGAGTACAAATGCCGGGGAAAAAGAATAATTTATCTGTTCTCTGGACCTTTGACTCGAAAGTCTCTCAGTTTTGGTAGAAGACAGACAGAAGATGGGAAGGAGTCTAACCATCCACAAAGAACCTTTTCAAACTGCACATGCCAGCCTTCACCCCAGACAAAAACCCAGCTGCAACTGAGCCACAACCATTACTAACAGCAATGGGTAATCATCTTTAGGTGACAGAAAATGAAAAAGTAATAACTACTGCTCTAAGTCAGTAGTTGTCAAAGTGTGGTTCTGGACCACCAGCAGCAATAGCATCACCACCCTCAACCTTGTAAGAAATGAACATGCTTAGGCCCATCTCAGACCTACTGACTCAGAAACTTTAGGGGTGGGGCCCAGCAACCTGTCCTTTAACACAGGTTAAACACCAGTGCTTAGGTGCTTCTAAGGCTCATTAAAGTTGAGAACCACTGTCTAAATTAGGCAGGCTTGTTCCAACAGAAGTTAGCACAACTGAAAAAGGTCACCCCTTTTTGGGAGAAAAATGTACATACTATATGTGTATATAAATTCACACACATGAAACTGCCTAACCTTTACCTTTCCTGAAATCGTCCCCAAAACATCTAATACAGTAAGATATAGATGGGAACTTACCTGGGTGCTTTCATCATGAAAACCTTCCAGGAAGCTCTCTAGTAACTCATCTGCATTGTCAATTCTTTCAGCATATTCTCCCACAATCCAACTCATAGCTGCTCGAGTGTCTGGCTCATCCAGTGAGTCTAAGTTCTCACACAAAGTGGCAATGATCTGATATAACAAAATGGACTATGGTTACTGCAGGCAAAATTGAGAAGTGTATTTAACAATGAAGCCTAAAAAACAAAAAACCATGGACAAGGTACCCTAAACCACCACCAAACTACAAAGACTTTTAGCCAAGAGAATGTACAGGCTTTAAAGCCAGAAAATTATAAATGTCTTCAATTTTCCTTCAATTATGTTTTAATAACTAGACCATAACTCTTTATAAAAGCTTATCAGATATTCTTTTCACAAGGAAAAACTAACCTATGGTTTAAGATAATACCACTACCTTACATTTCTCACAGTCTTTCTCATAACTAGATCAGAGAATTTTCCTATTACTTCATTTTACCTTCATCGTAGAGGAACAGAAATTCCACTTTACTATTAGGAAAATGGAGTAAGACAAGAATAGCATCCAGAAACAGTAATTTTGTCTCTTATCCACCTATCTCTGCGTTCTATAGAGATCTTTATGTTCCTTCCTCCCAAGGCACCCACACTAATGACCTGTTTTTCTAAAGAAATAAGCAATTCGAGTATTTATTTTTACAGGTCTATAGCTCTCATTCTTTACCATGTTAAATCCAACTCCTTGGCTAACGTGTTTTTTTTTTTTTGCTTTTTTTTTTGCGGTACGCGGGCCTCTCCTGTTGCGGAGCGCAGGCTCAGCGGCCATGGCTCATGGGCCCAGCCGCTCCGCGGCATGTACGATCTTCCCGGACCGGGGCACAAACCTGTGTCCCCTGCATCGGCAGGCAGACTCTCAAACACTGCGCCACCAGGGAAGCCCGGCTAATATAGTTTTAAACATCCGAATGAAATTGTATAATAAATGAGATATGGACAACTGAATAATACACTTAATTGTTTGCCCTATTTCCACTGATTAAACCAGGTTCTCGATAATGCTTTCTTAAAATTAAACTATCATAATCCCTCAGTAATACAAACCAGAAATGGACACATTTCTTTACCAAGCATATTAAGATATACACCTCCGCACTTAATCAAGAAGTTTAGAAACCCAACCCTCCTCTTTCCTGGGAGAGTGGTAGAAGTATATGATCCTTTTTCCAAAAATACCATTTCTAGAATTGAAAAAAAATATATATATATATATATAGTATATATAATGCTTAATAAACCACTACCTTATTAAAATATTTCTTCTAATTCTGAGTCCACCACTAAGCTAACTAACTGTAAGTCACTTCATTTCACATTATCTTTAACGATAATCAGAAGCCTAAGCACAGTTCATCTCTATGATTATAAGGTAAAATGAGATTTAGGATGCTTATAAGATCTGCTCTTATTTCACTCTTTCAGATTCCTTAATTGTTTGCCTTCAAAAGCAAATCTGAAAAAGTATTTTTGTTTCATAACTAAGAGGCCTCAATGTGAAAATTTTTGTGGAGTGAAAATGTAGATTTTGTATATCTTAATGGAAGCAGCTACAATACTTCAGAAAAAGCCTGGAACTCTGACAGTTCATTGTTGCATGTTCTATAATTTTCTACAAGTACTAGGTAACATACTAAGTGAATAGTGACGCTGTCACCTCCCTGGCTTTTACAATAAGGTGACCATACAATTTATTATTCAAACTGAGACGTTTCTGAGAGTGAAAAGGGACACAATTATTAATTATGCCTGGTAAGAGGCATAAAATGGATTATGCCCAGACAACGTGGAATATATGGGTATCCTTATTTAACAGTAACTTCATCACCAAAGAATCTGGCTAACTTTAATATATGCCAATTGACAATGCATATTCAGACAGAGCTTCAATTCTTCTCAAAGTGATAAAGCAGAGTGAAAAATCAGATTTTAATCCTTGTGCTAACCAACTTATATGTTTCTGATTTTTAATAAAGTATTCAATTATGACCAGTTACTTTACAAAGACTAATTCTTACCTAGCCAACCTCAAAGTGCCTTACTTAAACATTTCCTAAATGATCTGAGGAAGAGGGGCAGAAGTATCTGGACGTACTTGTTGTGGTATTTGCGGAAGATATAACAATCGCCTCTTGGACCACATAATTTACTTTGGTTTGGATGAGATCAAGCAATGTGCTTACACAGCGCTCTGCAGATTGCTGCAAAGAGGAACATAATGAGAAGTCAGATGATCTATCCAATAACACAACCTCAACATAAAAAATATTTTTTTTTGGAACATTCAGGTGTTATCAACTAAACTAGACTAAAACATGAGGCATTTAATTTGACCACACTATACTAGAGCCTGGGTTATCTGATGGAGATATACAGAAGTTCTAGATATACTCCAAATTTTACTCATTACAAGAAAACAGTTCAAGTGAAAAAAATCATCTTGGATAGCCAGGATGACAGAAATTAGAAGAAAGCATAAGTCAAGGTAGAAGGAAAGAATAAGAATGAAAAGAATAAGCCAAGCGAAGAGGTCTTTATCTGCAGTTCATGAATGAGCACAGACAGAAGGCATCTTTAAACCTCTTGAAATGAAACTGCCAAATTTCATTTGTGCACACAAGTATATTTTCCTGGGAGAAGGTTTGCAGTTTTCATTATATTTTCAAAGTTCTCTGTGACTCAAAAAACTCTTAAGAAAAATTTGCCATCTTCTGGGCTATATAACTGCAAGTCTATGGCCTTAGATAAACTGCAATTTTCCACAGCCTATGGTTCATCTATAAAATAGAATTTAATCTATTAGTCTTTTATTAATGAAGGGAATATGGAAGAATACAAGTGACAAAACTAATGTACTGAAACAATAAGTCATAGTTTTTAAAAGAAGGGTTCCAGAAGAGAGATCCTAAAAACCAAGGACTGATGTATCATATATTACAATGTAGTATGATGGGTCATTCCATTATATGCCTCCTGATAAGATGCAATAGGAAATTCACAGCAGCATCTAAGAGGTTATTCTTGCCAAAAACACTGAATATGAATATTACCAAGCCTCTAGATTTAATTTTCTAAAGGGGATGAAGGAATGAGATAAACAACATCACTAAAATACTATCAGCCGAATCTAGACTCTGGAAAATTCTACAAGCCTAATGATCTAGTCCTTTCAACAAATGGCACCCAAATAAATAAGTAAAGACTTAAGAGACATATTAACCAAATGCAATGTATAGCTAGCTCTCGTTTAGCTTTTGATTTGAACAAGGCAACTGTAAGAAGACATTTAGACACAATTAGGGAAAACTGAACATGGACTAGGTATTTAATGAGATTAAGAGTTACTGTTTGTTGAGTACGGTAACGATATCATGACAATTTTTTTTTAGAGGACCTTATCTATTAGATATATACATTGGACTACTCTAATAAGATCATATCTGAGATCTGCATTAAAATATAACAGTAACCCACTCCCTTGAAGGGGGAGGGAGAGGGAGAAGATCAAATGGAAACAGCAATGTGTTGATATTTCGTTCAAGATGGATGGTGGGTATATGAGAGCTCATTAATCAATTTTACCTTAGTGTATACCTAAAAATTTCTGTAGTAAAATCTTTTAAAGGTACTATCATTTAAACCATTCCAAGCAATATAACGAAAACAAAATTGCATCTTGAGGTTATTTATATGAGGTCATATATATGATGATTCTGTTCTCTTTTATTATTGTAGTTTTCCCATTTTTGAATTCTATTTTATTCATTTTCAACTAGTTATTTCCTGTGCTGTTATTACAACAGCAAAACAGTTGGGAAATTTTAAATATAAAAGTTATGATAAATTATAAAGCATGTAAGGGTTAAATTATCAAATTA
This sequence comes from Phocoena phocoena, assembly GCF_963924675.1. NCBI lineage: Eukaryota > Metazoa > Chordata > Mammalia > Artiodactyla > Phocoenidae > Phocoena > Phocoena phocoena. The sequence goes on along the minus strand of NC_089237.1, from coordinate 37,865,971 downwards.
GATAGTACAAATAAAGTACTCAGCATAAGGCTTGATAGACAGCTAACGTCTACTGAATCCTTAGTTTCATTATTATAATAAAGATAAACAAAAGGCCATCTCCCATGATGCATCAATATTCAAAAACAATTAAGTCTAGGATAGTAATTTTCAAGCAAATTGTCATCTCACCTATATTGCTTTTGATTAAATTTTAAAAACACCATTAAAGCAGTATGGCAGAGGAACAAAAGTAAGTATCCAATCATTGTACATACAAAGTAAGTCCAGAGACAGAGAAAGGCATACAGACATATAAAATTTAGTATATGATAAAGGCAACATTTCATAACAGTAAGGAAAGGATGAATTGTTCTTGTGTTTGATTCCCCACACTCTTATCTTTAACCAAACCATTGCCATTAAAGTAGAAAATAAAAGTGAATTTTATATAATTTCGAAGTGAAGCACAATTTTCTAGGTGGTCCACTAAAGATATCATTGGGAGAGGGACTTCCCTGGTGGCTCAGTGGTTAAGAATCCAGCTGCCAATGCAGGGGACACGGGTTCGAGCCCTGGTCCAGGAAGATACCACATGCCACAGAGCAACTAAGCCCGTGACCACAACTACCGAGCCTGCGCTCTAGAGCCTGCGAGCCAAAACTACTGAGCCTGCATGCCACAACTACTGAAGCCCGAGCACCTAGAGCCTATGCTCCGCAACAAGAGAAGCCACCGCAAGGAGAAGCCCGCGCACCGTGACGAAGAGTAGCCCCCGCTCTCCGCAACTAGAGAAAGCCCACACACAGCAACGAAGATCCAATGCAGCCCCAAATAAATAAATAAATAAATAAATTTATTATTTTTTAAAAAAAGATACCATTGAGAGAAAATGGATAGAACTCACTACATAAGGAAATGCAAACTCCTATGCATCAAGAAGTCAAATGAAATCAAAAGGAAAATAACTATTAATGAAATGAAGGGGTATTAAATGAATTAATACCTTTAATTAATTATTTAAAAAAATCAATGTGGAAAAGATAACACATTGAAAAAAGATACTCATGCCATGAAAAAGCAATTCCAAATGGCTAAGCGTAATGAAAAAAATGTCACCTCAACTAGAGATCAAAGATTTAGCTACAAGGATCCTCCTTATAACCATTATTTGGAAAAAGAGCAGAAATAACTTTAAGGTCCATACAGGAAGGGAAAGGCTAAATAATTATGAAGCAATCACACAGTATGTCTACAAACCACTAAAAATGATGTAAAATATTATCAGTAACATGGGAAAATGTCCATGTATAATAAGCAAAAAAAGCAGACTACAAAAACATAAGTAAATAGCATCTTCAGAATGATCTCGTTTTTGTAAAAAGCACACCTGTTTATGGAGGACTATGTAAACAAAGACTTAAAATCATGTCCACAACATCTCTGGAAGGGTAGAACAGGGGTATGAGAAAGCAGAGTATTCTACTTTTAACTTGTCTTTTTTTAATGATTTTATGTAGTAAAGACATATGCTTTTTGTTTGCATAAGACGTAAGTCAGTACCTTATCTTGAGCTACAAAAATGAGAAATGGTAAACACCAAAGAACAGAAGAGTGGGAAGTGAGGAATACCTTAACTTAGTGACTTAATCTCTCTCAAACAAAACCAAACATATAAATAAATCTCGCAAACAAAATCATTTTATTTGTAAGAAAAGGAGGGCAGGGGTTTATTTCCTCCTTAAAGAAACAGGTATACACTGTAATATATACAGCTTTAAATCTGTCAGTCATACCTCAATAAAGCTGGAGGTGGGGTGAAGAGTAAAGTCTATTCAAAAACAACCAAACAAAAAAGAACAGGCAAAAGTTACTGAAAAAACAGTACTCTGAAATTGCTTTTTCAGTGGTATTTATTGACTCAATGGCTTATGCTTAATCTTTAACCTAACCAACTTAATATGATAAAATTATACACTTTTTTCACCTCAGGATACTTAAAGCAACAAGGAAACACCTGTACTTACAGTCATGCTAAAAAACAACTCCAACTCTTAACACCCAAATTTTACAATAGGCCCTGTTATCTTAGCTAAGCACTAAACTAAAATTCTTTTTTTCTCATCTGTCGTATCTTTGAAACCAACTACACATTAAAAAAGGGTCAGGTGCCCTGAGAGAAAAGCAGCAGCTCAGTCTGGAAGCTACAGAGAAAGGCTATTACAATTCCCTCGCTGGTTCTTGCCCTTGTCCCATGGATAGGTTAGTTAAAAACAGGCAATCACTGCCTCTCCTGCCCCAACAACTGTGTCTGGACTAGGCAACTCTTTCCAACTAATAACTTTCATGATTTAACCAGTTCTAAGAAAAGTTCTTAGGCAAATCCAGGTAACTGGAAATAAGAGAACACTATCTAAAAGGCAGGAATTCTTGAAGGCTGATCTTAAGCTTCCAAAGGAAGTTCATTCCTCACACACTCATATTCCCACCAGGGCACCCTGAATCAAAGGAAGAAGTGAGAGCCACCAGAAGTTCATCTCTTCCAGAAGATGATGGATAACTTTTCCATTTAGTCACAATAGACGGTATTAACAGCCGCTAGGAATCTAGATGCTTTGAGAACACTTTCTAGTAATTCCAGGGATAGAAAAATCTCTTTAACTTTGGAATGAAACTCTTTGCAAGAGCACTGTCAGAGAGGTTAGTAAGACAATGACATTCTGGCAGTGAAAAGCACAAAATGACTCTTCTGCTACCAAAATAGCTCTGAAAATTGTCTGCATTAATACCATAAGCAGGTGGCTATTCCACAATGAGAAAAGAAAAAGAAAAAAGTTAAGTAGTGGTGGTAAGTTAAGAAGTGTGGTAGTAAAAAAAAGATGTAACACATCAAGATCCAATAAACAGAGTTCCCCATTTCTCAAATGGAGCAACAGAAGTATATATTAAGTATGTGAAGCAACTGAGCTGGCAGAACCAGAAGTAGAAACCAGGATTAATTAACTTCTTGCTATAACAACTAGTCTACTAAACGACTTATCAGTGGTAACTATATGAAGCAGCATTCAGTAAATAAAAACAAGGAAGGCCAATTAGGAATCTGGCTTTCAGAGACACTTCTCTGACACAGCATCTGTTTCCTTCTGTTCCTGTGAAGCACTGGTCATACTGTACAAATTATTTTAGTAACTATCCTTGTGAAATCATATGGTCCAATCTGACTCAAAGTAGAACTGTAGGGATTTCCCTGGTGGTACAGTGGTTAAGAATCCGCCTGCCAATGCAGGGGACACGGGTTGGAGCCCTGGTCCAGGAAGATCCCACATACGGCGAAGCAAATAAGCCTGTGCTCTAGAGCCCACAAGCCACAACTACTGAGGCCGCGTGCTGCAACTACTGAGGCTCGCGCGCCTAGAGCCCGTGCTCTGCCACAAGAGAAGCCACCGAAATGAGAAGCCCCCATGCACCTCAACGAAGAGTAGCCCCCACTCGCCATGACTAGAGAAAGCCCACGCGCAGCAATGAAGACCCAACGCAGCCAACAAATAAATAAATAATTAAATAAAATGTCAAAAGAGAAAAAAAGCAGAATTGCACATAGTCAAGTAGTAAGAACAAATATGGAGCTCTGAATCCACAATACTGTTGTGCACGGAAGCCATCATTAACTGCAACAAACTTCTGAATGAGGAAAAACAACAGAGGCTTGGTGACTGATGAAGCAGTGCATTGTAAGGTGTAGCCCTTAATACCTACTGGAAGGCTGCAACCAAGCTAGAACCAATCTGCCCTCTAAGACCACAGAGAAGCTCTTCAAGAGGACTTCCAAGTAAAGATCAACTCCCTTCCCTAAAGCAGAGACCTGCTAGTCAACAGCCCTGCCTATGTGCACAGAAGTCCTGACAACTTTTCTGTCGTCTCATTTTTAGTATAAATAGGCAGCAATTTACTGTAAGTATGGTATACACGTCAATTAAAAAATCATAAATAGACATGCAACCATCACCATAAAATACTCCAGATAATTAAATTCAAACTGCAGAAACAAACCCAAAAACTGTAATTCACATCACAAGAGATTTAAGAAACTATTGCAACCACAGAAAAAGGAATGCTATGAAAAAGTACCCATAACAAGAAACAGCAATGAAGGGAGGCTGTATGGAAAGACGGCTGTGCAGAAGACAAGAAAGCAACCACCCAGACTGGAGTAAGGACTGGAAGGACAGAGGACTGGAAGAGAGAAGGGTCTAGAACAAAAGAAAAGTTTTATTAATTTGATATTATGCTTGAAAAGCTGGAAGAAGATAGGAGTGCAATGAAGGCACAATGAAATTAAAAAAAAAAAAAAGACAAAGGTCATTATAAACTACAGAAAAAACAAAAGCGTTTATAAGAAAGAAAACGCAATCATTTGATTGTGTAGGCTCTACATATTTACAGGCATAATACGCACAGCAAGCTTTGCAAGACTCTAGTTGATAGAACAAGAAACAAAGGTATATTATCTAAATTTACAAAGATAATATAGGAACAAAAACCTCATGATATAACTATACAGGGGATCTATACAGAAGGGTAGAAGTAGGAGTGATGGAGTATATGAACCAAGTTGCTTCTCTCATAGCGGAAAGTTAATAGACAATGTCTACAATTGGTAAATCGATAAATAGTAGCATAAGGATATTAGAGATATGGAAGTAATCAAGATAACTAAAACTAGGAACAGAGTTAAACATGATTCCCTCGGACAGCTGTTTTTCATTAAAAATTCTTTAATAGTTTAACAATGCGCTTTATTATTTTGATAAACTTAACAATGTATTTTTAAATTTAAACTTAAAAATGTAAGGAAAGAGGTGAAAAGAATATCCAGAGTCCCACAACGTGATCACAACTACCACAGGACACTTGCCTCCACCCTGATGGCACACCGTCCAATGGCCCGCACAGCTTTGCGCACAAAGTCGACATCCACCTCTGTGGCATATTCCTTCAGTTCTGCCAGAACCTGTTAAAAATCCACGAAGTGAACAATCATTAAGGATTCTCCAACAGCAATTTCATGGCCTAGGTTTTTCTGAAGGCCAGATCTTAAGATCTAAGTTATTAGATCTTAACTTGAATCTACTTTAAGTCTGACCTGAGCAATGTTGGCTTGGGATGCCAAACGAATCATGATGTCCAATTTCTCTAGTTTCACACAGATGGGATCATTGTACTTCACAAAGAAAACTTTGATCTCCTGCTTCAAGATTTCAGGCCTGTGGTACACAGAAACACAAGGTAAGTAAGGTGAGGCATATATTGATATATCCTTCTGAGTCTGCATTAATACCTAACCTGTGCTTCTCTACTCTCCATTCACACACTCCACTCCAGGGGGAAAAAACTCACAAACTTCCTCTACATCCCTCTAACCAGATCCATCTGGCAGACTATTTTTATCCTTTTTAAGGAGTACAGTATATATTGCCAAGAAGAACCACGGGAAGAACAACCACCTGATCTAAATTACAGCCTGAACCATATTAAGCAGACACTAGCTATCATACAACTAAGAGTTCCTTCAGAAAAGAGACTAAATTGTAGAGCAACACCAGGCATTCATTGTAGGAACACTCTAAAATCAACTGTTAGCCTCCTGACCCTGGGCAAGTTGCTCTACCATACAGTATTTTCATTTCCATAGATTAAACAGAGTTTTAACACAGTCCTCTTTAATAATGATGTTATTAAATAAGTTTAATTCAAAATTACAAACACTTTAATCACCAATTCATTTTTTCCCAACCTTTTCTGGACGATCAGGTTGATGTTCCTCAGGGCGACATACTGCACCTCTGGCTCCCCAGACAGCAAAGTGACAAGTGGAGGGGCCAACTTCTTCAGCAGCATATTGTAGTAGTCAGAGTCCTTGGGTAACAACTCTAGAAATTTCATTAGGACTTTTACTGCTGAAAGCACCACTGCTGAGTTGGCGTGACATAGCCGAGGAGTTACCCGCTCACAGATACTGAGGACAGAAAATGAAAATTAGTACCTTAAATTATAATTTCTTTGCTCAATCCAATCTATAAGGGTAATGTTGTCAGAGGTTCCCATGGCCCAGGTATAAAGAAATTAGAAAATCAGTTAGAAAAGTCAAAACTCCATACATAGGTAAATTTGGGATCCAACACTGCGGACACCTCAATCCCAGCAAACTACAAACAGAGCAGGGATATCAGAAGACTTTAGGAAACCAGCAATAAGGGATGTTCAAACTGGAAGGGAACTAGCCAATACCCCAAACACCTGAAGCTCACACCATTTACCTTCCTATTTTATAGTCCTCTCTGTCTCCCCATACTATGTAAGGGCTCCCTGCCTCACAGCCCATTTCTCCTCAGCCTATAGGAAGTCAAATTAAGCATTCTGAGAGTTATTTCACAGTGAGAGATATCAACCAACTGTGGCTGAAGTTTCACTGTAAGATGCGGAAGGAGATGGGCTGACAGGGAAAACCACCCAACCTCTTGCATTCAGCATAATAAGGGAATCTCGGGAAGGGTGTTTGTTTGTTTGTTTGCTTTTAACAACACGACACCACTGCAATACTCTCTCAACCTCATCCCCTTCTCCTAGTCCCTGCCACCTACACTTAAATGTCTCATAAAATATAGAATATTTAGTTATCCATTGAGGGTTCTTCAGAAATTAACCTAATTTTGATAGCTCTTAGGCAACGTGAGTGGCTAGCTGACTCAGTTAAGTACACAAGGTAAGTAAGCTGTGTTTTTCTCCCTTCCTCCTGTATCTACTTGGCTGACTCCCTGACCTCCTTTAGGTATTTATACAAATGCTACCTTCCCAGGGAGACCTTTCCTGACCACCCAGCATTTGTTAGATCTCCTCCTTACTTTATCTTTCTTGTTAGCACTTATCATCATCTGACCTATTATATGCTGTATTACGTATACATTTTATATATACTTCTGCCCTATCCCTCAGAATAAGTGTTCCATAAGAGCTATGATTTTTGTCTGTCCACTGCTATATCCTCAGAGCCTAGAACAATGCCTGGCATACAGTACGGGCTCAATAAATATTTGCTGAGTGAATGAGTAAGTGTGAGATGTCAATGACCAAGAGAAAATAAAATTGTATGTAAAGTTCTTTCCAGAAGATATTTGTACTTTCAGTGATGGAAAGAAACTATCAGGGTGAGCTTTGGTTAAATCCAGAGGGAACAATTTCCCAGACAAGTGAAGAGCACTTACATTATAGTAGCTCAAGCTTTAGCCGGGCAAGGAAGGTTCCTATCTACCATAATTAAAATGAAGAGCCAGGGCTTCCCTGGTGGCGCAGTGGTTGACAGTCCGCCTACCGACGCAGGGGACACGGGTTCGTGCCCCGGTCCGGGAAGATCCCACATGCCGCGGAGCGGCTGGGCCCCGTGAGCCATGGCCGCTGAGCCTGTGCGTCCGGAGCCTGTGCTCCGCAACGGGAGAGGCCACAGCGATGAGAGGCCGACGTACCGCAAAAGAAAATAATAATAATAAATAAAATAAAATAAAATGAAGAGCCAACAATTCTTCAGAATTGTTATTTTGCCTAGTACAGTGCCTAGTACAGTGCCTGTATACACAAAATGCTCAATAAAAACTGATGATACCTCCAATTCTGTAAACTAAAATGTATGTATGTGTATATGAAATTTAGTAGTCAGTATCTGATAGTCAAAGAAAATCTGCAACACTAAAGTGGTAGAGAGCTGAGCAGAACAATCCAGGTGTGTCTTCCAAAATCTTCTCCAAATTCAGACTCATGAGATTCCTATATCTAATGGAAGACATCATACATTTTGCTGGCTCCAACACAGTTTCTCTAGTACTAATTATAGGTATAAGGCAGCTCAATAACTAGTATCAAGCCACTTACTATGTATGTAAAAGAACGAAAATTTTGTTACTACAGTGAGAGACGCTCAAAAAACCTTTGTTTGCCAAATGGCTAGGAATTGCTGTATGGGAGATGTGAGACCATGATGAGGGAGAGTTTCTTCAGAGGGTTGTAACTATACTGTTCAAAGAAGAAATGAAATATACACATCTCCTCTTAGGAAGAGCTATTTTTTGCATGGTTTACTCTACCACCTAAAATGTTCCTAAATACATTGAGAAAATACCACAGGATAGCAATATATATCCCATAAGCCACTGATTTTCCCAACATAACAGACCCTTATTCTAATACAGACTTACTAGAAATTATTGAACCGGGCAAGACTCCTAGATACTATCCAGAAAAACAGACTGACCTCTGAGCCTCCCGGTCATCTTTAGGGTTGTAATTAGACAGGCAGTCCAGGATGAAAATCTGGCCCTGTTCGGTGCACTCATTCAGGGCTGTCAGTAGCTTATTAATGTTCTGTGGATTCAGATCGAGTAAGTTGCTGTTTGGGTGAGATTCACTGATTTCAGATAATGCTGCTACAGCATTAGCCACCACCTGGGAAAGAAGCAGATATGACCTTGATTTGTCAAGAACAGTACAACTATTTCTCTGGATCACTTCATAGATCTCAACCCATAACCGTTCCTGAATGTTTTACGCAGTCAGCTAGAAAGAGATATACTGCTTTCAAAATGTATAATAAACCACCAATGATGGCATATATAGCTTCCTCATGGTCAGGCAACACAGAATTAAAACAATTCACATATTAGCAGAGAGTCCCACATGACTTACTATTAAAACAATAATAGTTTTAATAGTAGTCAACACTATCAGTAGAATTAAGACACATGAACAGCTGTAAAAGAAGTGAAGGTTAGGGACTTCCCTGGCGGTCCAGTGGTTAAGACTCGTGGTTCCACTGCAGGGGGGCATGGGTTCGATCCCTGGTTGGAGAACTAAGATCCCACATGCCTCGCAGCCAAAACAAAACAAAAAACACAAAACAGTGAAGTTTAAATATGAAACATGTACATTAGGCAATGGAAAGAAAAATCTAGGCCAAACAATTTTATAGGTGTATGGGTGTGCATGTACTGGGGGCTGGGGAGGTGATACTTCAGGGGTCAATCATACCTTAAGTCTCAGAGTAAGAAAATGTGACCTTGAAACCACAGTTCACCGTGGTTAGTTCACATAGTAACACATGGTTCACATAGTAACATCATGTTGGGAAAGCACATAATCTCCGTGAAATTCAATTTCCTCATCTGAAAATGGGATAATTTAATCCCCCTCACAGATTAGCTTTAGTTTGAGGATAAAATCAGATGGCTTATGTATAAGTGCTTTCTACAAAGCCTTATACAAAGTTAAGGTGGCAATATTACCATAATTCATCAAGACTAAGTTGCACAGTTTTTCATATTAACATCTCCGAAGTTGGGATATATTTAATAATCAACGGCATGTCAGTTTAATAGGAGGTATTTTTCTTTCTACGTTAATACAGGAAATAATAATGCATCTTAGAATCAATGAAATATGGTACCTCAAATGTATCCTTAACTCAGGCAGCATGATAAATGAAAAATTGCTACCAAATATAAGAAAGTACATTTGTATCCTGACTTAACAGACCCAGAAATCCCTACTAGCTGCAAGAAAAAACAGTGGACACTTTATCAAAATTACAGATTATGTCTAATTTAACTAAGAAATCTACAACCAATGAATGTTTTAAGTAATTTTAAGATTATAAAAACACCCCAAAATAAACAAAACAGACAAAAAACTATAGCTCTGTACAAATGAATTTAAAACCACATTTTGCAGTGAGGCTCTCAGCTGTCGCTAAATATTAGCACAGTAAGGCTATATATAAATATTCTGTAAGCATAAATGAGATGCAATAGGTAGCAGCTTCATTAATTATGTATATTGAAAAGATTCTCAAAAATGTCAACTCGTTTTTAGTTCTGACTGAAGTCCCTGTTAAAAGCTTGAGAAACTAAGAGTTGTATGATTATCCTTTTGCTAGCAAGAGAAGAAACATAATGGTTACAGTTTAGCTATTGATTTTAATACCCATATCACTTGGCTACTCTGCAGATTATCCCAGTATATGATTTTACCTAGAAGATAAATTCTAGAGAATATGGCTTTTTAAATCAAATAATACATTCATGACAGTATCCATTAACTAAGATAATGATGCCACAAATGGAATCACCTTCAGTTATAACTTAGTGATCAGGACAAAAAATTCCAAGATGAAAAAAATTCAAAGGTTCACTTGGTAAGTATGATTATGGATATAATATTTTATTGTTATTAAGACAAATCGAGAAGGATTATCTAGTTCACCTATCACATGATGGCATGCATGAGGTTCTTTCCTGACTTAATTTTTGTTTGCCAACCACACCATCAAGCATGGCCTTTAGTAAAAAATTAAAAAGCATGAAAAGGGAAACAATAATCTCCATCATCTCAGTGCTTTACATGCAGGGAAAAGGTACTGTGTTTCCCCTGTATAATACACTTAATACGCTGGATTACAGGATAAAGGATCAAAATGTCACACTGGAAGAACAAATGTCTGTTTTCCTCTCTTGCTGCCAACACATGCCCAGTCTTGGTTACCAGTTCGTCCAAAACAAATGTCCTGTCACAACTTACCATTTCTGCCAGTCAAATTTTTTTAATGTTAAAAAAAAATTAAATAGGACGACTGTTAACAGGAAATGTTGAACAGAATGAACAATTAGAACTCCTCTGCTACCATCACAGGTAACTGGAAATTAAACCAAGTATATAATGCAGCTAATGAAGTATATGTTCTGGTGGTAAAACAGGCAATTTTCACTTATTATCACATTAAAACAAGAAAAGAAACAGGGAAAAGTAAATCTAATTAAAAGATCCAGAGAGATCAGATTATATGATTATGTTTAGAAAAGTCTGCATGGGGAAAGAAGATCACTGCCAAATGGTCACTGAGCCAATGACTGACCAGAGGAGATACACCCCCAATAACAAAACTCTACTGCTATTCCTCTAAAATTCCTTCTATTCTACCTTTCCGCTTTCATCTCCTAATCTTCACATTCATACTGCTAAGTTTTCAGAAATATACTGAGGTGGGCCCATAAAGAGCTGCTCAGAGTTCTCCTGGTCAGTAAGCCATGCTTCTCTCACTCTAAAGGAAACTTAAAATGAGCATCGAATCTCAAGCAGGCAAAGACTGACTTCAAGACAGCAGCTGGGTAGCTGGGGTATACAGGACAACTCACCTGTCTCTGTGTTTCTTTGGAATTTTGTATAGAATGTAGTACATATATTATCTGTTTGTAAAAATAAACTTTAAAAATAATGGATTGAAACATGATTTACTTCCTCTTCCCAGAGAGCCTTCTCCAAACAATAATTCATTATCAAAAGAAAAAATCTGACTCTTGCAGTAACTGCCCTGGTTTACTAGTGTATTAAAACAAAGGTTATGTCTCTTTCTCTTGTACCATCACTTTGAATGTGAACTAAGACTAACATGCATAACATTTTCCCCCCTAGAAAACTGGCAGTTCTTTTAGGAAACACTGCCATGAAAAGAACAATGGCCTTTTAATTATAATCTCAGAAAAACTGGAGTTCCCAAGAAAGAAAGGGGTTTCTAAAGGAAGTTTTGCTTTAAAAATGGATTTATAAATAGGGTTTAAGTGAGTTTTCTCAGCACATTGGTTGATTTACAAAGAGCTGGCATCTGGGCTACAAAGGAACATGTCCCATAGCATCAAAAGAAATTTTTTTTTAATTCATCTTGCCTCCCAATTATGGTAAATTCTGTTCTTTGGAAGACTGCAATGAAACATTCCTCCTCCCCACCCCACCCCTACCCCCTGTAGACCTAATATAATATGTATACTTTACAGATACAGATATTAAACACAAACACATGCATACATACAGAAGTATGCGTGCACGTGCATGTGTAAAATCACACGCAATACTAGACAAATTTTTCTCTGCCCTAACTACAGACTTCCCTTCAATCTGACAGTTCATTGTGGACCCTTGGAGTCTGCTGAATTTTTTTTTAACGTAAACAATTTGTGTTTTGACTTACTTTATACTATACCTAATAGAATTGGACAAAGAGATAAAAGACAATAATAGCTAAAACTTACTGAACACTTACCATGCCATTTACCTTCCCAGCAACTCTAAGGTAGTTGCTATCAAAATTCACCTATTACAGATAAGGAAATAGGCTTTAAAAATGAATTTATAAATAAGATTAGAGAAATTCAGTGACTTGCTTAGCCAACAAAGCTGGAAAGGGAAAATGCTTGAATACAAACTCAAGGCCTGGGGCTTCCCTGGTGGCGCACTGGTTGGCAGTCCGCCTGCCGATGCAGGCGACACGGGTTCGTGCCCCGGTCCGGGAGGATCCCACATGCCGCGAAGCGGCTGGGCCAGTGAGCCATGGCCGCTGGGGCTGCGCGTCCGGAGCCTGTGCTCCACAACGGGACCGCAACGGTAGAGGCCACAACAGTGAGAGGCCCGCGTACCGCAAAAAAAAAAACAAAAAAAAAAACAAACAAACTCAAGGCCTGTATCTGATTCTAGTGTCTGAGTACTAATCACTCTGCCGCCTGCATTTATAGAAGTTCCAAGAGCTGTGAACATCAAATGGGGGAAAGGGAAAGAAAAATCGGAGCTGGGGAGAATAATATAATCAAAACATTACTTCCAGGCAGATTTATACAAGGAGAAAAATGTATTCTCCTACTTTATATATTTCAGAGATAATCACATCCTAGCAGCACTTCAGAGGCAAGATCTACTATCCAGCTACAAAATCTGATTTATAAGCTATCCCTGTCTCATATGCAGCAATTCTGAGGACATAAATTTGACATCACTTTTTTTATTTTTATTTTTTGGCTGTGCCCTGCGGCTTGCAGGATCTGCTTCCCTGCAAGTGGAGTCTTAACCACTGGACCACCAGGGACGTCCCAGACCTCATTTTTTTTTTTTAAAGGAGCAAGCTGGAGTGGTGGGTATGATTAAAATAAAAATGATCCTGTAAAAAAAGAACTCTAGAAGGAAATCTAGATATACATTGGGAGTGGAGTATCACAGACAGAAGCTTCTTTAGGAGAAATCTCTCACACATTTCCCTGTCCCTTTGAATGATCTAATTTCACTCATTTTCATAGCCTCAGAACCCAAGAAAGATAGCACTCACAATATAGTGACTTCCTCCTATTAACTATATTTAGAAGACTTTCATTTCTAGCAATGACCTTCAAGGTCACACACTGTGAACAAACACTTCAATTTTCCTGCTCAATTTACAATCCTTTTGGCTGCTGCCCCTGAAGACTTGAGTAAACTGAACGCAGTAGAATAACTGACCAAAACTATTATAATGGAAAATAAAGGTGATTTGCATACTTTTATCCACTTGAAAATCAGCAACAGTTCAGAATCTCACTTTCTTCTTTATGGAGTTGCCTCAAATAACACGTTAAAGCACAGGACATTTATTCTAAGCATGTTTCAGTCATTATCATCTCCTTAAGAACAAAATGACTGGACTTCCCTGGTGGCACAGTGGTTAAGAATCCACCTGCCAATGCAGGGGACACGCGTTCGATCCCTGGTCCGGGAAGACCCCACATGCCACGGAGCAACTAAGCCCATGCGCCCCAACTACTGAGCCTGTGCTCTAGAGCCCTCGAGCCACAACTATTGAGCCCGTGTGCTGCAACTACTGAAGCCCACGCACCGCAACTACTGAGCCCACATGCCACAACTGCTGAAGCCCCTGTGCCTAGAGCCCATGCTCCCCAACAAGAGAAGCCACCGCAATGAGAAGACCACGCACCGCAACGAAGAGCAGCCCCCGCTCGCCGCAACTAGAGAAAGCCTGCGTGCAGCAACGAAGACCTAACGCAGCCAATATAAATATATAAATAAAAATTTTAAAATGCATTATTAAAAAAAAAAGAATACAATGACTATATGGTACCAGTTAATTTTACAGTCATACTTTAATCCAAGACACTGTCCAGACTGCCAACTAGTAATATGCTGACTACATGTGACATTCTGTAATGTTCCGTTTTTTTCCCCATCTTCTTTCCCAGCATGAGGAAGCTAAGTGAACACATCTACCTAGTGGAGTCAACACATCCCGTTACAGCAAGAGAGTCTGAATATCTGATAACAAGTAAGATTTAAAAATTAGACTCAATAAAACTCATTACTTAGTTAAGGGGCTTACATAAGTAGCTTAAAATGTGTTTTGATGAAATGTGAATATTCACAAAGCTAAAACACTACAAATAAATATCTACAAATGGACAAAAGGCACTCCTAAGAAGCCAAGAGTTACTTGGCCCACCAGCTCTAAAATCACACAAAAGCATGCTGCAAAATGAACAAAACAAAAATTTTATTATTACACCATTATCTCCCTTTTGAGAGTAAGTAATCCCCTGCCAAATTAGAGCCTTGAGATCATTTTAAAAGGGACACTAAGAAATGAATAAGCCGTGATCTTTCACTACACTACTGAATTACTATGTACAACAGATCCAGTTTTCAGGAAGTTGCCTACGAAAACTGCTTTAGGCATATCCTTGAACAATTACCTTTTAAAAGTAATCCTGCAATGATGTGTTAAGTAATACTGTAAACAGATTTACTTCATTTGTAGATAAGCTGCCCTCAGAATCACCCTAAAAAATAACGTCTGGCTTTAACTAATGTACACAAAAGAATTAAATATCTTTGGGACTTCCCTGGTGACACAGTGGTTAAGAATCTGCCTGCCAATGCAGGGGACACGGGTTTGACCCCTGGTCCGGGAAGGTCCCACATGCCGGGGGGCAACTAAGCCCGTGGGACACAACTACTGAGCCTACGCTCTAGAACCTGCGTGCCATAACTACTGAAACCCGTGAGACCAGAGCCCGTGCTCTGCAACAGGAGAAGCCAATTCAATGAGAAACCCGCACATCGCAAGGAAGAGCAGCCCCTGCTCACCACAACTAGAGAAGGCCCGCACACAGCAACGAAGACACAACACAGTGAAAAATAAATCAAATAAAATTATAAAAAATAATAAAAACAGCTTTATTTAAAAAAAGAATTAAACACCTTTAAAAAATAAATTTGCCGTTGAAATATTAACCCTTCTAAAATCATTAATAACCAGCACCACCACGATCACTATACAATAAAGAAACGTTTGTTATTATTAAGGGCTTACTCTATATCAGGTTCACTATTAAGTGCTTTGCAAGCCCTCTTTTATTTTTCACAACGATCCAATGATAGAGGCACTGTTTATAATCTCCATTTTGTAGACGAGGATACTGAGACATTTAGGGAGACCACCAAGCTAAGAATGGCAGACCAGGATACAAATCCAAGTCTGGTTGGTTTCAGAGCCTGAGTTTTAACCCTCATGTGTTAGTACTGGAGTGAAAAAAAAAAAAAAAAAGTTCACAGTTACAAAGCACTTTTCTGTTTTTGAGATACTTTCATAAAGAGTGAGTCAACTCTTTATAAAAGGAAGTGATTAAATGCAATTTGGTATGCTGGATTGAATCCTGGAATAGCAAAAGGATATTTGTGTTGAAACAGGTGAAATAAAGTCTGTACTTCAGTTTATAGTGATGTACCAACGCCAATTTCTTAGTTTTGACAAAGGTACCATGGTTATGTAAGATGTTAACATTAAGTAAAACTGTGTGAAGATAGGTATATGAGAACTTTCTGTACGGTCTTTGCAACTTTTCTCTAAATCTAAAAACCCGCCCCCAAAATGAGATTTAAAAAAAAAAAAAAACCTAAGTTAGTAATAACTGATAAAATGAAAACTGATGATTAAAATTCCTAAGGTGAGAATACACATAAAAAGATCTCCACAAAGTCTATCATAAAGGAAAACAAAAATTGTTTCCTTCCTCTGCAAGAATTTAAAAACCGAAAAGCACTGAGATGGGAACTTGCCCTTATAACAGAGCAGCCTCCAATGATTCCACTTACTCAACACTCTGATCCTGCAGAAATTACCAGCAACTCATCTTTTAGTACCAAATACAACATTACTTACTTGGGGCATCCAGACACAGACTGAGTGAACATGTTACCTCCTACATCATTCTTACCCAGTGCCTACCACATACTGACACTCTCACACATGCCTAAAATTCTACCAGCTCTGGTACTCTTTTATTGACGCTGGGCATGAAGAGCATCACGCATTTCTAATTTCGCTTCTGTATAATATTTTAATTTTATAACTCTTCTTCTATTTATTGATATATATTTAGGGATAACAGAATACATATAATTAAAGTACTAAATTAAATGAGGTCATTAAGAGATGATTTAATGTTGCCCACGAGGACAACAAACATATTCTGACAAAAATCCTTCTCAAATTTACAAAGTGATCTAGAGAGACTTCAGTTTTTCAGCATTTCTCATCTCAGACTGACAGCAAACCACCACAAACCTTCTAAAGCCTAACTAGAAATTACAATAATCAGAAAGTACGTCACGTTAGATCTGTTTCTCAAGAATAGCTGTCATTTATTAAGCATTTACTATATGTCAGGCATTATTTAAGTTTTTAAAACAAATTAGTCCCTCATGTTGTTGTAGGGGGCTCCCTGTGCACTGCAGGATGTTTAAAGTATCCTTGAACTCTACCTACCAGATGCCAGTAGCAACCTTCCCATCAGTTGTGACAACCAAAAGTGTTTCCTGACAATGCCAACTGTCTCCCAGGAAGCAAAATCGCCCCCAGTTGAGAACCACTGTCATAATCTCATGTGGCTTCTACATGCTGGCTAGCACATGGATAAAATACATACTTTTTCTGAGAAAAAAAATGTTACTTTTCATAAAACAGCTTTCCAAAATAAGTTCATATTAAAAGAAGCTGGCAGTAACTAGAACCGTTGCTAAAGGCCATACCGGGCCAGGTTCTGAGAGCATGCTGCTTGTGCAAAAAAACCCTCAACAAACGAAAATATGTTTCTGGGGGTTTTTTTGTTTTGTTTTTTTAACTAATTCAGTAGTCTGTGCTTTGGCAGACAGGACAGAGCAATGGAAGAAGGGCATTCCCAGGGGCAGTTCTCGGAGAGATGGTAGAACTCAGAAGGCTTAGAAGACAAGATCAAAGGGGCTAAGACGCTGAGCCAAAGGATTTAGGAGACCTGAGCTCACAAACAAAAAGCAAAGTACGTGTGGTGGGGCTGTCAAGAGAGTCTCTGGAGTGGCAGATTCTGGTGTAAACATTAACTGAAGTTGGAATACCTCAAAATGCCTCTAAGAGAGAAAAGGAAAACTGGAGTAAGGAGGGAAAATCCTAATGCATGGGCAAAAGCTAGAGAATTATCACTATCACCCAAAAGTGTATCTTTCTTGCAAATGTCAATTTGGTGAGACAGAATTTTCAAAACTCTGATTATTTGTGAAGAAATCATAGCTATTTTCCTCTCGTGCCAAAGTGCTTCCTCATTCTGAATACGTTTACGTTCAAAATAATGGACTAATAAATCTGTGTCTGGAAATAAGTTTAGCTTTCATTCCCTCAGAAAGATTTTACCATATGAACCTGTATAGCTATCAAAGGGGTCAGAACCCTTTAAATTAATATTGTAGCAATAATATTAACCTTTGCCTAATGTCTACTTCATAATCATGGCAGCAGCAGCCATCATTTCATGAACTCTCATAAGCCAAGCACTTTCACAGATGCTTTTTATGCAAGAGCTCAATTAATACTCCTAACGACTCTCTAAGTTGGTACCTCTCACTCTACAGAAGAGGAAACAGACTCAGGGAGGTTAACCTAGGACTTAACAGTGAGAATTTTTTTTACTTCAAACTATCTTTTCTCTTTCAAATAGTATTTCACAGGAAGTCAGTTTTAACTAATGTTAACATATACACACTACTATATATGAGAGAGATAACCAACAAGGACCTACTGTATAGCACAGAGAACTATACTCAATATCTTATAATAACCTATGAGGAAAAATAATTTTTAAAAATTTTTAATAAAAAATAAAAACATTGGGCTTCCCTGGTGGCGCAGTGGTTGAGAGTCCGCCTGCCGATGCAAGGGACACGGGTTCGTGCCCCGGTCCGGGAAGATCCCACATGCCGCGGAGCAGCTGGGACCGTGAGCCATGGCCGCTGAGCCTGCGCGTCTGGAGCCTGTGCTCCGCAACGGGAGAGGCCACAACAGTGAGAGGCCCGCGTACCCCACACACACACACACACACACACACACACACACAAATTAACCTAGAAAAATTAAAAAACAGAAAAGCAACAGGATTTACTGTATAACATGGGGACAACGTTCAATATCTTGTAATAATCTATAATGGAAAATAGTCTGAAAATACATATATATAAAAAACAGAATCACTTTGCTGTACGTGTGAAACAAACACAATATTGTAAATCAACTATACTTCAATTAAAAAAAAAAAACCACCCTTGTATTTTAGTACTTGGTTTTCAGCTCAGAAACATATAGGGTGTGAGACACGACAATCTGTGGGACACCCAGAAGTCACGCTTCACATAGCTAACCTATGGCTCAATGTCCCAAAGATAAAATTTATTTTAAACATGCTTTTTAAAGGGACCCAGTTTAAGTACTGCTCTCTTATAAACGCAGAAACATATTACCATTGGATTTGAATCTGCTATGAGATCCCGCAGAGAGTCCAGAAATCCCTGCTCTTCCACCATCTGGGCACTGATGTCATGGAGTTTTGCCACACAGACTGCTGCTGTCTTCCGAACATAGGGATCTTCATCCTTTAAGCACTTGCGGAGGGGCTCACAGAGATCTTCTGTAATCTTGTCCACCTGGATGCGCCCCATGGTTCTGACTGCCAAGGCCCAAATCAGAGGATTGGGATCTTCACAGTCCTAGAAAAAACAATCATTGACAACTACAGGTGTACATAAACCAGAAAACTAAACAGTCTGGTTTATATAAGCAACAAAAGAATATTTAATTAATGTAGGCTTCCAGTTTCATTCCACATCAGAACCCACATCTCCCACACGATTCCTTTCCTAAGTACAACAGTTGCCTATTTAAGAGTTTAGGCTAGGAATTCATTTAACTGCTTTACATACACAATGAAGAAATGCCCTATAGGATTCATTCCAGAGCTGGGCAGAAGCTTAGATAGCTGTACCATCCCCATGGCCATTGTTGGACCTGCATTAAAAGCAGAAAAGGGCTTTGGGCTTGTATTCTGGTACAGGATAAAATCAGAAATTGGGGCTTCCCTGGTGGCGCAGTGGTTGAGAATCCGCCTGCCAATGCAGGGGACACAGGTTCGTGCCCCGGTCCGGGAAGATCCCACATGCCGCGGAGCGGCTGGGCCCATGAGCCATGGCCGCTGAGCCTGCGTGTCCGGAGCCTGTGCTCCGCAATGGGAGAGGCCACAGCGATGAGAGGCCCGCGTACCGCAAAAAAAACCAAAACAACAGCAAAAAATCAGGAATTGGAAAGATATGTCCCACTCCACAAATATTAAGCAAGGAGAAAAGAGGGCTGGATATCTGGGGCCTACAGCCAAGAAAGCAAAGGAGAATCTAGAAGCTGGTTTGGGCCCAACATAAGTTCCTTGCGCGAAGCAGCAGAGAGGGCCCTCTGAAATCCTGATTAACATACATTCTCCTTTCCTAGCAAGTGCCTCCAAATACAGTACAAATAGAACACTTACCAAGAAGGAACATCCCTTAAATTGCCCTATACTAAAAAATTTCTTTAAACATTATAAACCTATGCTTAAGCTAACTTCCAAAAAATGTAAACTAAATTCTTTCCAATGATATCATCCATCTATGAATCACCAGACAGAAAGAATGAAATGTTATAATGATCCTGTACATTGTAGCTAAACACAGAAAAAGAACAAAAATTCCACGAGGAGGAAGAAAGCATGTTTATTTTCCAAAACAATTTAATAGAAGCTAATTTTAGAAATGCTGTCTGATTTTTGCTTTTAATGTAGACTAAATTCCAGGCAGAGGAAAAAGAAGTAAACAAAACAAAACAAAACAAAAACCCTAAGAACAACCTTATTACTGTGTTCATCAAATCTACTGATAGAATTCTGACTGGATATCCAATAATATTAAGGACTTGCTTTAATGATCAGCTGATTAAATGGTTTTTTTCATTCTTAAGATGTTTGGGATTTGCTTTAAAATCATCCAGTAGGAGAGGAGGTGGGGGTCAGGAAAGCATGTATGGAGAGTTTAAGTTAAACAAAACTGGCCATAGGTTGGTAACTACTGAAACTACAAGGTAGATATTTAGGAATTTATTATACTATTCCCTCAACTCAAATATGTTTGAAAATTTCCACAATAACAAAAAAGTTAATCAACTATTGTAAGACCTATTCAATAAAACAAAATTAAAAGGCAGCTCCTGTAGTTTCCACTACGTCTGAACCATAAGCATAATTTCTACAAAGATAAAAGAGGTAAAACCCCAGGTTACTGACACTACAATGATATGCCCAACCTTTGTCAGCCTTGGAAGATAAAACAGTGAGGTTTCACCTGGCTTTCTTCTCCCACCTGGCAAGGATGCACCAAGCCCAGCTGACAGAAGGCGCACCATCTGAACTGGATGACAAACTCTGGCATACAGAATGCTTAAATCGTGAATATTCCTACTCAATGGCCAGTACTTCTCTAGAGGCCCTCTTTTGGAACAGAGGTTGCTTATTTGCAATGCAGACACTAACCGTATCAAGAAACACTTCTGAAAAGGTTTTCTGAGGTAGAAGAGACTTTTCTTGAGTCCCTGGGAAAAAGTTACCTTCACAAAGCTGCTGACATCCATGATGGCCATGTCTGGCTGACTCTTGGCATAGTTCATCAAGTAGAGATACACGAGCTTCTTTAGTTCCAGGTTGTCAGTCTGCATACAATTCACTACATCTGGAAAGAGACAGCTGAGAAAAGAGGAAGGGAAAGCGAACAGATGTTGGTGCCAGGCTGTTGGACAGAACACAAAGAAACAGCCTTAATTTAAAAAGTGATTCGATGTGAGCACAAATGTCCGCTAGTGATAATACTTACCACAGAAATGAATTACTAAAGAATTTATAATAATGGTCCCAAGAAGATGTCTAAAAATAGATTTTTAAAAAACGTTTTACTATGAAAATTTTCAGATTAGAGACAGCAGTTTAATGAACCCATGTATCCATCACCCAGCTGCAAACAAATATTGATACATACCCGATCTTGTTTCATACACAACCTCAACCCACTCGCCTTCCCCCAGTCCCTACCCCATCTAGTTGCTCTAAACAATTTCTAAACAAATCCTGCACATACATTTCATATATAATATTTTAGTGTATATCTTTACAAACTTTTTAAAAAAATCACTATGTCACACAAAAAAATTAACCATAATTTTTCATATCAATTCTTTGCAGTTCAAAGCACTACAGTTGTTATGCTTTTTAATGCACATATTCTTCCATCCCTGACCAGTGGGAACTTATTTGATTAGTTTCCTTATTAAAACAGTTCTCAGATAATTAGGACCTTTGTTCAAAATTTTAACCATTTTCAGAAAATGAAACAGTTCTAAACGTGTGTGCCATGTACACATTTAGATTCTATTGTATATATACACCCAGGAAGGAACTGACCAGTAACAGGTATTGGGACTCAGACCCTAGGTTAGAATCCTGGCTACATTACCACTAGCTGTATGACTTTGGGATTATTCTTTAGCCTCTCCAAGTATACACTGCTTGATCTCTAACATGGAATAACTTCTGATTCAGAATAACCTCTAGTTCAGAAGACATGAGGACTATAACAAACATCGTAAGTAAAAGCATCTGTCCCTGTGCCTGACACAGAATGCACTTAAATTTAAACTTCCCTTTTCTTAATGACATTAGGAAGGTCATCATTAGCCTCAGGACCTTCTCAGATGTTTGAGTTCCTACACCTTACATCCACCACTAGATGCTGGAATTTACTTGGCATTCTTGCACTCATCCATTTCTTATCAGCAGCATTTGACCCAACTAATAAAAGGAAAATCAATGCATTTCATATTAACATAAATATTTTAAAGTAAAAATCTACTTATTTTTTTAAATTAAGATGACATTGTTTTAATTTTTGCCAATCTCTTTAATGTCTACTTTAAACAAAAACAGCTGGATTCTCACACATGCTCCTGCATTCAACCTGTGGTAGAATGTTGTTTAGCTGAAGTGTAAGAAGAAAATCCAATTTGCATACACGTATATAAATTGGAAAATGGAGGACTATTTTAATAGCTTTTTCATATAACTGGATGTTCTCCTTTGATACATTAAAGCTAGACAAATGGTTGTTTTTCTTTTTGTTTTTAGTCCACCAATGGTAGTTTCTTAAAAGTTAGGTACAATATGGAATCTGAAACCATATCAATAAACCTTCTGTACTTGGTTGCATTAAATTCCATTCATTTATCACTTATTTTGAATGGATATTTTACCCATGCATAATTTTGTGATGTATGCACTGGTCATTTGGAAAATACTGGTTCAATGAGTTATGCAGATCTTCTCTATGGTGGCATATTTCATTATACAGCAGCAAATAATCACAGTCATTAATTTCACCACCAATCTCATCAGAAAAATCTCTAAGTATTGGGAAGCTATCAAACTCACGATGGGAGATACAAGTTTTCCAACACTCTAATTTTTACTTTAAAGTCGAAATTTATCTACTGTCAAATTTTTTCCCTTGAAGTGACACGTTCACTTTGTCCATTTTTTATAAAATGTCTCCCAAATACTGAAGTATGATTAACTATAGTTCTGTCTGTCAATCTTTCTTTCACAAAGAAATGGTGTTCCCAAGTCAAACAATTGTGCAAGGGCTTTTTTTCAAGTCAATCGTCACACTTTGCTATGCAGTAGAAGTACTTTATGCCTAATTCCTATTTCATCACACAGAATATTAAAAAGACCTGAACTCAAGGTTCAAGGTTTACTGAAATAAATTTTTAGTGCTTCATGCAGGACAGTCCTAAGTGAAACTGCCCTTTTTTCCTGCAAGCACATGACGGTGAAGAATACAATGACTACTTTTACAGTTCGGCACCACTGCCTTAATTCACACTAAGGCACCAGCCATGCAAATGTCAACACAGTGAAAAGGGTAAATAACACCTAAGCATTATTACAAGAATAGCTCTGACTTCATGGATTTCATGGAAAGGATCTCGGGAATCCTCAGGGGCCTGCAGACAATCCTTATTTATTTCCAAATGGCCTTCCTAAATTACAGGAAAAAAGGGAGGAAAAAAAAAAAGACCCTTTGGATTTTGTTACCACTGATTTTCATCTTGAATTCGGTAATTAAAGGCAGAGTTGTAAAGTTGAGGGCACTAGCTTGAGCCAATTAAAGTACACATGGGCTTCTGCTTCTCAGTATATTTTTATCATCTTCTAAAACTACCTCAGCAACAGATTTGTAAGTGTGTCAGCTCTCAGGAGGTTTTATGCTAGATCTGTATGCAAGTGAAATCAAACTCATTTCACTCAAAAAACAAAACAAAAAGAACTAAGTCACAGAGTTAATATAAAAGCAACTACACTTCCTGATGTTTCCAGTGGGACAAACTCATTCTTATACGTTCTGACTGTAATAGCTTTAAATAAAAAGCAGTCTGGTGGCGCAGTGGTTGAGAATCTGCCTGCCAAGGCAGGGGACACGGGTTCGAGCCCTGGTCTAGGAAGATCCCACGTCGCGGAGCAACTGGGCCCATGCGTCACAACTACTGAGCCTGCGCGTCTGGAGCCTGTGCTCCGCAACAAGACAGCGCGCGAGAGTGAGAGGCCCGCGCACCGCGGTGAAGAGTGGCCCCCGCTTGCCACAACTAGAGAAAGCCCTCGCACAGAAACGAAGACCCAACACAGCCATAAATAAATAAATAAATAAATAAATAAATAAATAAATAAATTTAAATCATGTGGGCTTCTAAGAAGACCTCTGCTTAAAAAAAAAAAAAAAAAAGGCAGTAAAAGCCATAGAGTAAGAGTCTAAAATGAGCAAAGCAGAAGAGATTACCCTTACCTAACATCTTTCCCCACAGTCATAGCAGCAATCACTTTCTTCACAGCCTCCTTCCTCTTTTCTTTCTTTTCATTGTTGAGTTCAGCCTTTAATTCAAAGATTTCTCCTAAAAGACAACAAACGGGTGAGGTCCCAGGATCAGAGAACTAGAGCAGAACACTGTACTATATAGCAAGCAACACAACAGATGACCAGTGGCAGGGCTGCAACTGAAATAAGATTATTTAAAAATTATAGGATAGGTACAGTTCAAATCCCTAGAATATTAACCAACCCATTGATAAGGATGCTATTTTGGGGTTATCGCCAGAGAGGAACCTGTAAGCCAGATCTCAGGAAGCACAGAAGTGGGAAAAAGGAAAGATATCTCATGATATCTTACTACAATGGGGAGAGAACGGCATCTGAGTGATGATCTCCCGTCAGAATTTCAAAGTCCTGGGAAAAAAATAAATGCAGGCAGCAAACAGGTTCACAAATCAATGTTTTCAAACCAGAAGAGACTCCTCATTCACCTACTCTCAACTCTACAAACAACTGAGGCTCAAAGGTCACTAAGTGAGCGAGTGACAGAGCTGGCCTTAGAACTGTTTCTCCCGACTCTTTAATCCAGTGTTTCTCAACGTTGGCTACACACTATTACCCGGGAAGTATCTAGAAATGCCAATGCTCAGGCTCCACTCTGGACCAAATAAATCAGAATGTCAAGGAGTAGAACTCCTACGTTCATATTTTTTAAAGTTTCCTCAAGTGATTCTAATGTATAATCAGGGTTGAGAATCACTGCTCTAATTAGTACTTTAAGATGATAATGGGCTTTAAGGCCCTACCCTGTTCAATCAATCTAAGAACAGAAATAATAATCCTGAAGCTTCAAGAATGGTACAAACCAGAGTCATTTCTAAAGGTATAATCTTAAATGACTGACTGCTCAGGCCCTGCACCGTGAAATGCCAGGACTGTCACCACTATTTTAAGGCCCAGGCTCACCTATCTTCAGAAAGCTGGAGCTGAAATAAGAAAAAAGGTTAACCACCCTCAACTGGTTTTTAAAGAAAGGAGAAAATATACTATAAGACCACGAAAAAGAAGTTGACTATTGTCATGTCAACTTTCAATCCACAGAATTGCCTCGTTTTCTTCCACCTTTATGACTGTTCTTGATGTTCACTTTAACCTCGTTCACCAGTATAGAAATAGTGGGGGCAGCAAACTAGGTGATCTGCTGAAGCCTCTAAATGGGAAGGATGAACTGGCAAGAAGCACAGAAGTTGAGCACTAAAAAAGCCTGTTACATCAAAATCCATCGCTAACAAACTGTTACAAAAATCACCCTTTTATTTGACAGCTGCAAAAATAGCACAGACAGAAAAGCTGGGCCCTTTAAAGAGTCACTCTCCTCTTCTCCAAGTCCTCTGCTGCCAAATCCAGCTCTTAGGGTTCCCATCATTTACTTCTGAAAACAGTAAAGGATAAGCAGCACGGTTTCAGAAAATCTGAATTGTGCATAGCAGCAGGAGCTGAAGAATCAAAACAGGATATAACTGAAATTATTCCAACTCCAACAGCATACATTTAAAGAATATGCTCCAGTGGCAGTTCTGGTGGGTGTTACAGGAAGTAAAAGGAACACAGTCTATCCATTTTTTAAAATGTGGTATTTACCCAGCCATGATTCATCTGTAAGTCTCAAACCTTTATAAAAATCCCTGAATTAAAAAAAGGTTACCAGGACCCATCATAAGTGAAGGTTTGAAAAATCAGGTGAGTTTTAAAATTACATCTTTTTGTGTTATTATAGAAACATCTTGGTCATCAAAGCACACAAAATGTTAACAGAAGAAATAAATACATTTCAGAATGATAAGAGAGTAAGAAAAAAAGCTGAAAATGAATGACAAGGGGCTAAATGCTTTTGTACGCTATAAGCAGTAAAAACAGCAAGAAGTTGGGTGGAGCCAAGGAGGAGCACGGAGGCAAGGTATCTCATACATACTACAGCTTTATTAAATTCTTATCTTTCCCCCCTCCTTTTCCCCTGAATCAAATCTACCAAGCATTGCTAGCAGCTAGCAAGAGTTCTCAATCCCGGCTACACATCAGAAAATTCTGGGGAGCTTTTAAAAAAAACCCACGTCTAGGCCATATCCCACACCAAAGAAATCAGGATATCTGCAGGGGTAGGACTGGACATCACCTATTGTCTTTTACTTCACTGGGCAATTCCAATGTGCAGGCAACGCTGAAAGCCGTGGACTAGTAGCTAATGTAATTAAGCAACTCTCTATGGTGTTTTCTGTATTATAATAGAAGTTTACCCTTAAATAACTCCAAACGACAGAAATATGCTTGTGCTTTCTAGAAAATTTTCTGGTGCTCCAGGCCACTATGTGTGCCCTCCCATTTTCTTTTTCTTTTGAAATCATTTTAATCTTAAAGTTGCAAAATTCCCCATCTGCTAACATTATGCCACATTTGCTTTATCATACTTTTTATATATTTATACATTTTTTTCTGATTCATTGAATAAGTAAACTGTAGACATCATGTCTCTTTAGCTCTAAATATGTCAGTGTATAACTTCTAAGAACAAGGAATTATGTTACATAGCTATAATACAATGATGAAAATCAGGAAGTTTAACAGTGATATACTGTCATTATCTAATCTATAAACCTTATTCAAAGATCTTGATAAAGTCTTTTAGAGTAATTTTACCCCCATCCTCCTTGGGCCAGGATCCAATGCAGGATCATGCATTACACTTACTGTCATGTCTCTTCAGTCTCCTTTAATCTGAAACAGCTGGTCAGCCTTTGTCTTTCATGATAATGACATTTTTAAAAAGTACAGGCCTATCATTTTATAGAACACCCTCAGCTGTCATGGGTGTTCCCTCATGATTACACTGAGATTATGCCTTTTGGCAGCCATAATTCAGAAATGATGGTATGAAATCATCGTGTGTGGAAGGGTAAGAAAATATCAAATTTCCATGCATTGTTTTGCATAATCATTTTTTGTTAAAAATTTAAAAAATCATATGTATTAATACATGCATAGAAAAGACTGAGGATACATACTGAGTTCCCATCAGGAACAGGAATAGGGAGGGAGGGAACTTTCATTTTTACTTTATATTGCTGTATTGCTTTAGTAGTACTCCTTGTAATAAAATGTTTATTTCCAAGCAAAAAATAAAAGAATTTGGTGCAACCACTATGGAAAACAGTATGGAGGTTCCTTAAAAAACTAGAGTTACCATATGATCCAACAAACCCACTCTTGGGTATATATCCAGAGAAAATTCTAATTCGAAAAGATACATGCACCCCAACGTTCACGGCAGCACTATTTACAATAGTCAGGACATGGAAGCAACCTAAGTGTCCATCCACAGATGAATGGATAAAGAAGATATGGTTTATATATACTATGGAGTATTATTCAGCCATAAAAAAGAATGAAATACTGCCATTTTCAGGAACATGGATGGACCCAGAGATTACCATACTAAGTGAAGTAAGTCAGACAAAGAAAGACAAATATATGGTATCACTTATATGTGGAATCTAAAAAATGATACAAATGGACTTATTTACAAAACAGAAACACTCACAGACACAGAAAATAAACTTATGGTTACCAAACAGGAGGGGAGGAAGGGATAAATCAGGACCTTGGGATTAGCAGATACAAACTAGTATATATTAAATAAACGACAAGGTCCTACTGTATAGCACAGGGAACTATATTCAATATCTTGTAATAACCTATAATGGGAAAGAATCTGAAAAAGAATATATATATGTATACACACACATACATACATACACACACACACACACACACACACACACACACCCCTGAATCACTTTGCTGTGCACCAGAAATGAACACAACATTGTAAACCAATTACACTCAATTTTTTTAAAAAAGAGAAAATAAATGTGCTTCTTCCTTTTACCCTCCTCAGGTCTATCAATCTTCAATGGATCAATCTTGGATCTCTTCCTTTCACTAAAACCTTCAAGTCAAAATGATGTGCACCACAGCCGTATCTTTAAAAACCCATACTTTAATAATTTACTCAATACACTTTTCTGTAGGATATCCCCAATGAGATGGTCCAAGACATACATGTCTGAAGAGGTCAGGAGCATTCTACTTGGAACAACCTTACACCACAACTTTTGAAGAATCTTCAAAAAAGGCTGTGATCAGGTTCTCTTACTTACCTTTTTTATTGGTTGTGAAGTACTTGGAGTCAGTCATGGTTGTGGATCTTTAATGTGCACCTACAGCAAGAGAAGAGAATTCCTTTAACCAAGTTATTTATGTCCAGCAAGGCATTCAACTAATTTTAAGATCATTTATATACAAGAATTTCTGCATTCACAAAGTATCTTCATCCTTACCACCATCACTGGTGATCCAAAGGGATGCAAGGATAATTAAGAATGTAATCCTTGCCTCAAAAGCTAATTGGAACAAAATCCAAAGGCCTAATGGAATAGAGTGATAATCTGAACCTATCATAGATTTATGATTTTATCCACAATTATCTCCTCAGAGCCTCCAAGACCTAAAGCTACATCTTTTTACAAATACATCTTCAGTTAGTCACTCCAATATTTAAAATAAGGAAAAGTTTGTTTCAAAAGATCTCCCCATTACTTTCCGTTAAAGCAAATCTGATTTACTTCCCTGCCTGAAGATGGAGTCACTCTAAGACATATATTCTGAAACAGAGTAAAACTGAAAGAGAAAAAAATTTTATCAACCTCTTCACCATTACATGCAACTGTCAATAAAAGGAATTTCTTTCAGAAAAAAAAGAAAAGCCTAGATTAGTAGGACAATACTCTTTCATGACAAACACCTAGAGAGGCAAACATCTAGAGAGGTGTTATGCATGGATTTTTTTTTAAATTATGCTTTTCATATTTCCAACAACCTACAATTCCCCCGCGTATTCCCCAAAATAAAAAATATGCAAAAAACTGAGTTATTTGTTCAGTCACACTGAGTGCTAAAGAGGATCAGAACTGGTGTTAAAACTTAAAAGAACATGGATCCCAGCTTCAATTTAACTTTTCTGTTCCAATTTCCAGAATTAATCCAGTTGACATAAGGCTCCATTGGTAAAACGAAAACAGCATTTCTCCCCAAATAATGAGACAATGTTTTCTGATTTGAGAAACCCTAAGATTTTGTCCAATGTACTTGACTTCTTTAAATACATTAAAACTTTCTTTTAATAATATTCCTGCTGCATTCAAAAATGAGTATCTTCTGGGATTTCCCTGGTGGCAAAGTGGTTAAGACTCTGCGCTCCCAAAGCAGGTGGCCCAGGTTCGATCCCTGGTCCGACTAGATCCCACACGCGTGCCGCAACTAAGAGTTCGCATGACGCAACTAAGGAGCCAGGGAGCCTCAACTAAGGAGCCCGCCTGCCACAACTAAGACCCGACACAACCAAATAAATAAATTTTTTAAAAAATGATTATCTTCTTACTGACCACCATCATTAATAATACTTATCACCAAATTTTGGACAGATGCCCTGGCACCTACTCATTATTTTCTGGTCAAAACAACATGAGTGATAATATATTTGGCAAACTTGAGCGATAATACCTCCACAAACAATGGTAATTATGGATCTGAGAAAAAAGACCTAAGCACTCAACAAATCAATGCAATTAAGGAAAAAAGCCAGAAAATCATAAAATAATGAAAAAAGGTTGGCTCAAGTTTGTTCTCTAAAATGTACTACTTGGACTATTTAAGGGAAATTAGACTCATCTGTTATCTTTCCAAGGAGCTACTTAATGTTTATAGTACTGATCCTTACACAATAGTGCTTTTAGGTTGTACAAGAATTTCACTGAATTTACCTTGTTAAAAGAAGTGAGCTAGAACTCACACAAATCATTATAGAATACAGAAATTTCTGATCTGACACTATTTGTTATAACTTAAAGTGAGCCTGTAACAGAGGCTTGCCTTATGTAGTATTTTCACAATGTCTTTTCTAGCTAAAATTCAAAGAATTATAATCTTTTAATCCATTTAATCACTTAATCCATTCACAGTGTAAACTAAACGTGAAATAGGCAAACTGAAGAAAGGAGTCCTTCACATAAAAGACCTGGAATAGGGACTTCCCTGGTGGTGCGGTGGTTAAGGATCCGCCTGCCAATGCAGGGAATGTGGGTTTGAGCCCTGGTCCAGGAAGATTCCACATGCCACAGAGCAATTAAGTCCGTGTGCCACAACTACTGAGCCTGTGAGCCACAACTACTGAGCCCACATGCCACAACTACTGAAGCCCACAAGCCTAGAGCCCGTGCTCCGCAACAAGAGAAGCCACTGCAATGAGAAGCCCACACACACCGCAACTAGAGAAAGCCCACGCACAACAACGAAGACCCAACACAGCCATAAATTAATTAATTAATTAATAAAAAAAAGACCTGGAATAAATGTGAAGTTATCATCTAAGAACTTATATATACAAAGAGGAAAACCAGTATACAGAAATGATTACAGTACTAGAGCCTGACAGGAGGGCCACAGCTCAAGGCCATTATGGTCTATCCAGGATGTTGTTACACCACTCTAATCCTTTGGGATCATCAAAAGTTAAAACTTGCTTAACATTTAAAGACAAAAGCTGCTTGGAATTTCTCACTGTTTCTTTGAAAAAGGGCCCCAAAATCGTTCTGTTTTCTAAAGCTCTCATACACATTCACATATATTAAATTTTTAACAGAAAATTTCAGCATAATCTGTTAAACATTAAATTAACCTCGTCTTAAATCGTACCTTTATTAGTGACCCACACATTTCATTACTTCCCCTAACAAATTTCATCATCGAGGAATAGATTTCTGTCCTTTTACATTGTGAGCACTAAGTTCTTAACTAGAGAATAATGTACCAGCCCACAAAATTTCAGGGAAGAGGAGAGAATCAAGTACATGATCTTAGACCCTAAATTAAGAACCCCTGCTTTTCAAGAGAAAGGAGAAACACACCACTCTCTTATCTCGCACTGTCCTACACAACAGTAATGAAATATCCCTTACACATATTGGCAGAGCAACATTTTATCATGTCAGTTCCTGACTTAAGCCAAAAGAAACTCCCCCAAAATAACAATAAACCAGCCTAAACAAAAACAAATGAGAAGAGTCGGGGTTGCACAACACTGTGAATGTACCAAATGCCACCAAACTGCTCACTCTAAAATGGTTAATTTTATGTTATGTGAATTTCACCTCAAAAAATTGCATATGTATGCATTTTTTGGCTGCGTTGAGTCTTCGTTGCTGCACGTGGGCTTTCTCCAGTTGTGGCAAGCGGGGGCCACTCTGCGTTGCTGTGCGCAGGCTTCATTAGTTGCAGGATGCAGGCTCAGCAGTTGCAGCACATGGGCCCCAGAGCACGTGGGCTTCAACAGCTGCAACGCATGGGGTCAGTAGTTGTGGCACACGGGCTTAGTTTCTCCGTGGCATGTGGAATCTTCCCAGACCAGGGATCAAACCCCATGTCCCCTGCATTGGCAGGCGGATTCTTAACCACTGCACCACCAGGGAAGTGTCTGTATATATTTTTAAATGAGACACTGTTTTTTTTGTTGTTGTTGTTTTTTTAATGAGACACTCTTAATCACACACCAGAGACGAATATGGTCAGATTCTCTAAAACACAGGATGGTGAAAACTGTTGTCTGGGGCTTCCCTGGTGGCGCAGTGGTTGAGAGTCCGCCTGCCGATGCAGGGGACACGGGTTCGTGCCCCGGTCCGGGAGGATCCCACATGCCGCGGAGCGGCTGGGCCCGTGAGCCATGGCCGCTGAGCCAGCGCATCCGGAGCCTGTGCTCCGCAACGGGAGAGGCCACAACAGTGAGAGGTCCGTGTACCGCAAAAAAAAAAAAAAAAACTGTTGTCTGCTTTAGAAGCCAAAGAAAAAGCAGCCAAGATAGAGTTCAAAGAATAAGTCAAGTATCTGCTGAAGAGCCTCAAAACTCAAGTTCCTTCTGGGAGCTGGGGGAGAATTTATTCCTCAGGAGAGTCCCAGGGCAAAGCCAAGCCATCATGGAGCTGGAATTCACACTACCTTTTTACCAGATCAAACTAGAGAAGTCACCGGCTGTTCTGAGGACCTGAGGTATGACCTCAGGACATTGTTAAAAAATAATAATAATAATGCTGCCACAGTCAAAAGCACAATCAGTCTAACTTTCCTAGCCCAGAGTATGATGTCACTGCATTTCAGAAAAGGTCTCCCTGTACAGGATTATACATCTAGATTTAACATAACCTAATTTCTACTAAATATAGCTTGTAAAAGTCCCTTCTCAACTATTCCTCCCTCCTTCCGGTGCCCATAAAGAGACTAAGGCCAGAAAAAAATTAATAGGGTCTTAATTTCAAATGGCTCTCTGGGAAATGGCAGCTAAATTAGAGTTGGCGAGGCCACTAAATCCCCTCTTCGCATAAAGTAGGACTTTACACAGTTGGTGCTAGTAGGGAAAAAGTGAACAGCTGACCAAATTATAAAGCAGAAAGGTCATCTCAGCAATCTTTCATTACAAGGGTGACAGGTGCTAATCAGATATTTCAATAATGCAAAGACAATGGCATCTTCAGGTATCATTTATTGGCTAAGAAATGACAGCAGACAACTCATTACAACAGACACACCTGCAATTTCCATTTAAAAATGACCACAAAATAATCTGTTAATATTATCCGGTAAGAAAAAAGCTCAAAAGTTTTACATCCAATTCTTAACTGAAATAAACTCTGGAAAACTTACGCCTGGAAGGAGAGAAAAGAAGGAAGAAAGGAAAATGCGTCCTACCTGATTCATTCCCTGTTCAGCTTGGTTCGTATTTTTTAAAATACGGGTGTGTTAAAGAAGAAAAAGAAAAGATGGAAGAACTGGACTTTCTTGAGTCTCTTAAGTCACAGAACGTTAGCTTTGTATTACCTTTACCACCCAATTTTCAGTGAGGCTATTTGCAGAACACACTATACTTTCTGCTTCTTTGGGAGTTTAAACTACTAAGGTACCTGCAAACAGTTCTCATCTTACCACCACGCTTAGTCATCATTGGAATGTGTCACACGTTTTCTTGTACAGCTGCATCTCCTTCATCTGCTGCTTTCTATTATGACTCTGTAAGTGTACCCTGAGGCTAAGCGACAGAATTATACCAGGGAGGTGATTAATAATTTAAATCGTTCCTCACTGAGACCACTTCCTTTGTCACTCTTCCTTTTCTAAACTTACTGAGTTTTCTTTACTTTCTCTTTTAAACCACGATTGTAACAGTGTTTGGCATTTAAAAAACACTTCTTAAAAGTCAAAGCTTAATGAAGCATTCACACTTTATTCACACTGCTTCATAATGAAGCAGCCAGGTGAGTTGAAAAAAAGTCTGCCCCGCAAATGGGCACTGTTTTCATGCTCTGAAAACAAACAGCATGAATCAATTCTTTGGATTCAAATATGGAATAACAGGAAGTTCCAGTTTCTTTACCTCTGTCTTAATCTACAGTCTTTCCTCAAACCAGACCGCTCCTTCTAAGACCAGAAAGAAAAAACTCCGGGCTAAGATTTACTCCCACCTGCTTCCCCCTCTCTCACATCGGGTCAATTCTGGAGGTTTCTCTTCCCGTTCTCCAATGTCAGGAATTCCTCTTCTTTCCCCAGGTGGTCAAGATTCTAGGGATATGTTCCTCCATTACGAGGTGAGGGAGAGGTGTCTCAACCTCAAATTACAGAAGACGGGTGAGGTCTGCCCATCTATGAGCAAAACTCTGGGGGAACCCCTTTCCCCTTCTGGTACCTGGACACGTCCCAGCCTCTCAGTGAACGACGCCAAAGCGGGAAGAAAGTTCTCCCCTCGGCCTCCAGTCTCTACCGGCCACACCCCTGGCCTCTGGCCCTCCTAACCCCCCACTTCGAACATATCTTTTCCCCGGTGCCCCCCAACTCCCAGTTGCCACCCCGCGGATTCCCTCACCCCGCTCCAGCGGTGGAGTCCCTTTCTCCAACCCTCTTCCTCACAACGGTCACACCCGACGGCTCACTCCATCTTCAATGGTCACGCTCCTAAGATTGCTCTCCTCCGCCCGTCTCCAACCAAGCCTGGCCCCCTTCCCCAAAAGAGGGACACACCCCAAAGTTAGCCGCCCTGAACTCACCGGAGGCAAGGGCAGGGCTGGCAGCAGCAGCCAGAGAGCACGGCCCGAGCGGTGTGGCAATCGTTTCCCGCACGCCACGACTCCTTCTCCAGATCTAAGCCACTGCGCAAAACCCACTTTGCCAGGGACAAACATGGTGGACAGGAAACTCTGGCGTCAGATAGCCTCGCCGTGGGACGCGTCATCCAGGCGCGCGGGAGAACCAGAAAGGCGGGCATCTCGGTCGCCTTGGAGACGGAAAAATTTTGCGCAGTTGGGAAGCGACCTGAGGTCCGGGCCTCCGAAGAAGTTCACTGACGATCGGAACGGATCTATTAAACAAGCTGACATTCCCTGGATTTGTTTCCTCCCACAGGAGTTCTCTAAAAACTTACACATAGGGATAGTGAAACATCCTGTTTTCTTAAAAACAAAACAAACAAACAAAAAAAACCCAGCTAATTTCCCTGGCCAGTTCAGGAATGTGGGCAATGGTGATCCAGCCCAAGACCATACAAGGGCAGTGGGACTGGAGGAGAGTGGTGCAAGGAAAAGAGGTTGACATGGCCTCAGATCTGAGTTTGAATCCATCTGAGATCGAATCCCTGTCCTGAATGTGATTAGGAAAGTTACTTAACGTCTCCTCAACCTTAGTCTTACTTGTGAAATAAATCCAGTGATATAACTCTCTCCAGCTTGTGAAGCTTAAAGTAGGTAAGGCGCCCAGCATGTAATAGGCGTGCTTACACAAAAGTAAGTTCCTTTCAGAAACCAAGACCTAGATATCTCTGTACCTTCCCCTCAAAACGAAAACTTCCCACCTAAAACTGCTCTAAGTAATAATAAAGTCTTTAACCAAAAAAAGAAGAGGAATGTGAAGAATGAGAGCCTGAGGCAGAAGTTGGACCAAAGTGCAAAGGGGACTGAGAAGTAGAGAGGAAGAAGGAAAAGCAGGTGGTCATAATCATTTAGGACGTTTTTAGAGTTCTATGAAAGTATAGGAACTATATACTATATCTCTGAGGCCTAGCCACCCCCTCCCCAAAATTTGTTGAATGGATAAATGTATGAGTGAGTGGTCAACAACAACAGTTGCTAGAGAGGAAAGGAGGAAGGGCCGAAAAGTGTCCAAGGATTTAGCAGCACAGAGGTCTTCGATGTCATTGCTGAGACCATCAGCAGAGATACTGAAGGCAAAAGCCATGCTGAAGAAGTCTGAAGATAAATGGGAGGTAAGGAAATGAAAACAGATAACTCCATAAGAAAGTATAGCTGAAAGAGAAGAGATATAGGATGGTGTCTGAGGGAGAAAGTAGCAAGCATTTTATTTTTAAGTTCTATATTCATACATTTTCTTTACACTAACCCTTTAGCAATACCATGGGTTCAATCATTTTTCCTACCCATATGACTCCAAAATATCTATCTCTAGCCTTGACCTAGTCCCCAAACTTCACCACCAAATTGCTAACCGCACTGATCGTAAGTCTGCACATATGGCCCACCCAAATTAAGCAAATCATAAGAGTATTGGGGGGGGGGTGTTTAAAAACTGTGGTTCCAGGTACAACTCACAGAAGACAGAGGTGGATTTTGTAAAGAGATGCCACCAGAAAAATCTTTGATTCATACCTCTCCCCGGTTCAAAAACTTTCAACAGCTCCTCATTTCCTAATTTGTACAGAACCTGTCCTTCTCCCAGTTTTCCCCATTTCTTTGCTCTTTAGTTTTCTCATCTACAAAATGGGAGAAATACTAATATCCAATCATAATATCATTACAAGGATGAAATGAATTCGTGTACGTAAAGCACTTAGAACTATGCCTGCACAAAGTATGGACTATGTAAATATTTGCTATGATTGCAATTATTTGAACAAATTACACTGCCAGAAATTACTAGCCAGAAATCTGGGGGTCATTCTTGATTTCTCTCTCTCTTAACTGCCACATTCATTCCATCTCCAAGTTGTCAATCCTACCTTCAAAATATATTTCAAATTCATCCAATCCCTTCTATTCACCTCATTATTCCAAGCCACCATCGCCTCTTGCCTCAACTACTAGAAACCTCAACTCTCCTCCCAACCATTATTCATACAGCAGCCAGATTTCTGTTTCACTTTTTTTTTTGAAGTATAAACGAACATCCCAAAAAGTGCACACCAAAAATATAAAGCTTGATGAATTTTCACAAAGTAAATGTAACCACATAACCATTACGGGGTCATCTTAAAAATATAAACCTGGTCATGACTCCGGTGTATAAATCCTTCAATGACCTCCCATTATACTTTGACTAAAATCCAGTTTCCTTCCCATGGCCTATGAGTGGTTAGGCTCCTGTCTACCTCTCTTTAATATCATTTTATCCTTTTCAGTCACTCCTCATTTCCTCTTCATTTCACCTCTTGTTAGCTTTTGCAGCTCTCAAATAGGCCAAGCTCTTTCCCATCCTAGGGCCTTCACAACTACCGCTCCTCCTACCTAATATTCGTTTTCCCCAACTCCACACAGGGCTGGCTGGCTTATAATTTAGGTCTCACTTTAATTGTAATCTCATAAAGGCACTCCCTGATTTCCCAGTCTAAAAGGTTCTTCTCTCCCAGGCCCCACTGCCACCCCCATCATAGCCCTCTTATTCCATTTGTAAATTATATATTAGTCTCTTTACTTGTTTAGTATCTCTCTCCCCAACTAGACTGTAAATTCCATGAGGGCAGATACCAAGTCTGTTTTTATTACTACTGTCTACCCAGCGCCTAGCATAATGCTTGGCGCACAGCATGTATTCAGTAATAAATGAATAAGTAAATTATTCAGGAATAAATGAATGAATGTCCACAAGCAAAGTACTAAAACTAGCATTTAAGAGCCTCTATATTATGGTCAACAGTATAGACTATGTATTATTGGTCTATTTTCCTCTCTATATTTAAAGCAAACAATTTCCTCCTCAAATACTATCCACGCTGCTCCCTTAGCCTGGAAAACCCTGTCACCATGACTGTGACTTTCCCCAAATGTACTCATCTTTTGAGGTCCACCTAATCCACAAAACTTTCTCAGTGGACATCTGGTCCTGATATAAGATGCAGGAGATACCAGGTTACATCGCTGTATTAGAAAGCAACTGGCAGAAAGAAGCTGAGATAAAACGTGAGGTTAGAAACGATCTTCCCCTTGGTTACAAAGGCCAATATAGCTTCTGTTTAAGCTAGTTTAAACGGCCTCATTTCTCCCAGCTCTTATTGTCTCTTCCTCTAAATTCACCATATTAACCTATCTGATGGCTCTTCACACCTTTTTTTTTTTTTTTCTTCACACCTTTTAACGTAAGTGCAATCAATTTCTGTGTCTTGCTTATTACACCATAAACCTGGGAGTGGGATTTGTGATGAGGTGTTTATTATTTATTGGCTGTAATAATTGACATTGTTATTTTTGACTGCCTTTTTTCTCACATAACAACATCAGTTTACTTTTGGAATATTCTCAAAGGACTATTAAGGTGTCTTGCGCTCTTCTGGCTTAAGAGTGAAACAGCGAGTGGAGATGAAATCTGAACCAAGGTCAGTCAATAGGGATCTGAATCATAAGTACAGTGACAGAAATTTGTTGAAGCTCGTTCATTGCAACAGCGATGCCTGTATGACACTTTGCTAATTCTTGCTAGAAACATCCAGTAGGACTGTGTAATTCCTGTTCCCTCAGAGCTGGTTTTCCTTATTTTATTAGCTACTCCATATTCTTCTAATAAATTTTTTAGTTTAAATTAGCCTGTTTTCTGTTGCTTGTAACCAAAGAACCCTAACTGATACCAATGTTTAACTAACTTCCCACTCGTCTTAGGTGATGCTATTTCTTAACTTTGTCTTCTTGCTGTTCACTTAAGAAAAGCCTCTCTGTAAGAGCTACCACTAACCAAGAACCTAAAGCTAGGTGTTTTATACAGATACATTATCTCTACTCCTTAAAACTCTGTAAGGTAAAATCTTCCATCAATGTGACTTTCTCCAGCAGGTATCCAATCAGACTATAAAGCACTCTTTTTTTTTTTTTTGGCCACGCTGCATGCAGGATCTTAGTTCCCCTGGCCAGGGATCCAACCCATTCATCCTGCAGTGGAAGAACAGAGTCCTAACCACTGGACCGCCAGGGAATTCCCTGAAACACTTTTTGGAACCACAATTAAGGTTAATTTGCAAGATTTTATTTCTCCTATTGAAACAACTAAACCCAAACCTTGTTCCAGCGTTCTCATTATGTGAAACAATTAACTATCTTTATACCATAACATCCTCTATGGTATAAAGTAAGCAAACTTCTATTTTTAGCTATGTAGCCCAGGGGTTGAGGGGAAAGGTTGGAGAGAGAGATGAACTTTAACTATTATCCAAATTCAGTAAACCTGCAGCTACTCAAGGCAATTGCATACGATGTAAAAGCAGTTTGCAAAAGGTCAGGTTAATTACATTAACTTTGGTATACAATGAAAAGTACCTTCTCTGCCAAGCCTCCCCAATTCATGCTAGTTAGAATTCAACAGCATCACTCCGTTTTAGCACTGTATTCATATCGCTAATGTGACGCATCCTACCGTGTTCGAGGGTAGGAACCATTTTCATTTAGTGTAGCAAGTGCCTAGAGTTCCGCTTGAACGTTACCTAACCTAGAAGACAATTAAGGTATCAGCTTGAATGAAAAATAATCGTCCCAAACTCTGAACAACAGCAGGAAATTTTCTGTTGTTGTTAATAATTGGCAGCCATAAGGCTAAGGCTTCTATCTCGGCTTTGTCGCTTCAAATCCTTCCCGAAGGCGGCAAAAATAGTGAGCCACCACCCCCGCCGCAAGCAAAGTGAGCCTTCCATCTCCACATTCCCTTGGGTCCCTCGCCTCTCTCTATCGCCCCAGGGAACAAAGGCCTCAGCAACAGGCCGAGCTCTGGCTCCGGGCGCCAGACGTCAGTGCGGCGACCCAACACCTTGCCAAAAAGACTCTGTAGAGACATAGCACAGCCGTGGCTTTCCAACAAGACAGCGATACAAAACCAGCTAAGAAAAGTAAAACCTACCAGCGGAAAACTCCTCTCCAACCGAGCCCGCTGGCGGCGGAAGCGGAAGTCCCTGTGAGATCATAGAGTTCTCTAGTTCCGGTCGCGGGCCCGCGTTCGGGGCTAGAGCGCCTCTCCACCGCCACCGGGCTCCAAGCGGCTTCTATTTCCGGGTGCGGCTTCTGACATAAAGCCGAGACCTCCTTTCAAACGCGGTGTCGCGGGTTCCTCGCCCCTCGCCTGGCGTCAGCTCACAAGGATTGGAGCGGGCGAGGGGATTGCACAGCCCGCAGCTGAGCCAGGCCGTTGGGGCCGGCCTGCATTGGCACCTTCGATCCCTCAGCGCCTCCTGGCTTTTGAGCCCTCCGGATTGGGAGTCCGTGATTGGCCGCCTCCAGGACTGCCGCTCGAGAGGCCAGTGCTCCTTCGCCGTATCTGTCCCCCCATAGTCACGCTTTTCCCTGTGAGGTGCAGCATTAATCAACTCACCTCTCCCACACACTGCTTCCCTAACGTGGGTGTCCGCGTTGACTTCATTCTTCACCTTCCCTTGAGGCCCCCTCCCCTCTGCCTCCGGAAGAGGTCTTTTTTGCCCAGTTCCTGTAAAAAGCACCCATCTGGCACCCCCAGAAAGTTCATGCTTACTAGAGAGGTTGTGGGCAAAGTAAAACCCAGTGCACACACGAAACTATGGCTGAGCACGGGGCTCGTATCACAACTGCTTCTGCGGTGGGTGACCAGCCAGCCATCCATCTTTGAGGTGGTAGCACAGGACAGTTTAATGACAGCAGTGAGACCTGCTCTTCATCATGTGGTCCAGGTAAGGATTTAATTCTCTGAAAAGTTTTAGGAACGTCCGGGTAAAAACCAAGCCAATAATCTGAATTTATTTGTTGGCCTAAGTTTTGTAATAACCAATTAGCATATAATGCACATCACATGATTTAATGGTTATGGAGTCTCTTGTTATGTGTACTGAATACCCAGCACTTCAGGGAGGTTAAGGTAGACCCAGAAAGAAAAGTGTGGAAATTCAGAGGGGAAAAAAAGGAAATATAAATACAAGGCATAGTAGCTGTGTAATGGAATGAATTTCATTTATTTATTTTGCTTTAGGTTCTTGCAGAATCAAATCCTGCCCGCTACGGCTTCTTGTGGAAGTGGTTTGATGAAATCTTCACCCTGCTAGATCTTCTGCTCCAGCAACATTATCTGTCTAAAACCAGCGCCTCGTTTTCTGAAAACTTTTATGGCTTAAAGAGGATCGTAATGGGAGACACACACAAGCTTCAGAGATTGGCCAGTGCTGGTCTCCCAAAGAAGCAGCTTTGGAAGTCAGTTATTTTCCTGGTTCTTCTTCCCAGTCTGAAAGTGAAGCTGGAGAAGCTGATTTCTAGCCTGAGAGAAGAGGATGAATATTCCATTGCATCCCCCTACTTCCCACTGGAAACGATTTTACAGAGCCTTTTTGGCAGCCTACCCATTTGTTAACATGGCCTGGGAAGGCTGGTTTCTTGTACAGCAGCTTCGATACATCCTAGGAAAGGCTCAGCATCACTCACCACTGCTGAGTCCGGCTGGGGTTCGGCTAGGTCGACTTACAGTTCAGGATATACAAGCTCTGGAGCACAAACCAGCCGGAGCCAGCATGATGCAGCAACCAGCTGGGAGGTAAGGCCTTAACATTTCCCCAACATATTTGATTAATAAATCCTAAAATCTTATCCCAATTTTATGAAATTTACCCACCTCAGTCCACTTCGGGGTATTTCATAAAATCATCGAAAAATTCTTGTGTCCATAAAACAAGGATTGCCATCCTGGTAACCTTCCTCATCATAATGGCTACATTTTTGCACACACTTGCTATGTACCAGGCCCTTTGCTAGGTGTTTACGTATATTATCTCAATCCTCATCACAGCTCAATGAAATAAATGCATTAGCACCACTTAACAGTTGAGGAAACTAAGTTCTAACATTTGAGTACCTTGCCAAGGCCACACAGCTAATAGGCGGCAGAGCTGAGATTCAAGCCAGATCAGTACAATTCTAAAGACTGCTCTTAACCATTGTGCTATCCTGCTCCTAGTGTCTCTGTTCTCTGACAAGTTCAAATATATTCCTCAGTACTGCTGAGTTGTTCTTTAAGTGAGTTATTTCTTTTTCTGGATATACTATCTTCCACTCCCATAAAAGGTCTATATAATCAATGGCTCATTAATTTCTTTCTCAAAACACAAAGCAAACAAAGCCCTAGTCATTAAAAACAAAGCTTAGCTCCTAGAACTCCTAAACTACGGTAGGTCAGAAAGAGGGAATTGTTTCGAATGGATACTTACAAGTGAAAACGCCAGTCCAGCAACTATTCAATCCCCAAGCTGAATCAACGATTCTAATGAAAAGTGTAAGAATTGCATGCGTATTAGTTGTTCTGTGATTGTACCTAAATAAACAGTTTCTCCTTTTGCCTCCTTGTTCTGTTCTCCAAACGGCGTTGGCGAGAAGATGAAGTCAGCTCTGAAGCTAGCCGTGGGAGGTGCCGCCTCATGCCTCTCTACTGGCCTTTCGGTGGGTGTATTCTTCCTGCAGTTCCTTGAGTGGTGGTATTCATCCGGAAACCAAGAAACCATCAAGTCATTGACTGCCCTGCCTACTCCACCACCACCGGTACCTCTAGACTACAATTCTGATTCTCCCCTGTTGCCCCAAATGAAGACTGTGTGCCCACTGTGTCGTAAAAACCGGGTGAATGACACCGTTCTCGCCACCTCTGGCTATGTGTTTTGTTATCGCTGTGTGTTTAATCACGTGAAGAGTCACCGAGCTTGTCCCATCACAGGTTATCCAACACAAGTACAGCATCTGATTAAACTGTACTCCCCTGAGAACTGAAAGGGATTAGCACCTTGTCTCACAACGAAATGACTGCGCTATAAGGCCAGAGGGCTGGTTTTCCGCACGGTAAATAGCATTGTTTGATCATCCTCAATTAATAATTGTATGAACTTTAAACAGCCACATGGATTTCTTTAAAAGGATATACTCGTTGATCTTAACCTTTTAGCTTGCTCCCTAGACACCTCTACTTAGAGTTGACCGAGCTGGTCAGAGTGAGGGAATCAGGACTGGCAGGGGATGTGAGGGTCAGCATAGAGAAGGGGATCAAAGAGGGTACTCGGCACAGAAGCTTTTCCCGTCCCCTTCCTTAAAGGACAAGAGGTATAGAAGCTCTCAGGAAAAACCCAAGTTAGACCTCGTAGAGTGGGTAGTGAAGGGGAAGCAGGCCTTTTGAGAAAGGAAAGCATTTATCTGCCTATGAGGAATAGGTTTTATCGGTTTGCAAACAGTATGAAATATGGACCTGCTTTTTAAATTTTTA
Source organism: Phocoena phocoena (assembly GCF_963924675.1). Classification (NCBI taxonomy): domain Eukaryota; kingdom Metazoa; phylum Chordata; class Mammalia; order Artiodactyla; family Phocoenidae; genus Phocoena; species Phocoena phocoena. The sequence continues at coordinate 37,823,236 of NC_089237.1, read as the reverse complement.
TTTTATTTATTTATTTTAATACAGTAGGTTCTTATTAATTATCACTTTTACACACATCAGTGTATACATGTCAATCCCAGTCTCCCAGTTCATCCCCCCACCACCCCCCCCATGGACATGCTTTTTATAGAAATACTTAGAAACACTTTCTCCTTCCATATGCTGAGACTCATTTGTTAAGTAACATTTGCTATAGTTTATCACCTTTTAAAGATCCCTTTGTGAACAACACATATCTTCCTTGGGAAACTGGTTACAGGAAAATAGGGGTTGAATGTATATACAGAATAGTCTGAAGACTTCAGTGTGAAAGCAAAGCTATTAATGAAGAGATGAAGTAAAATACTGCCCTAACTATGACTGTGTAAAGACAGTCATCTTTTCATAAGCTCTTCGTGCTTGCTGTTAAGAGTTTGCTAAGCTGACATGAATTATTCTGGCTATTACTAAAGTTTCTACAAAACGCTTAAGTAAAATTTAAGAATAAATGTTTTTTGGCAAAGAGCTGTTCCATGTCATGATTATGTGGAAACTGAAAGATTAGTGGAGGTATTTAGAGTAAATTTTTCATTCAGGCCACCTTTGCCTTTTTTTTTTTTTTTTTTTTTTTTTTAGCGGTACGCGGGCCTCCCGTTGCGAAGCACAGGCTCCGGACGCGCAGGCTCAGCAGCCATGGCTCACGGGCCCATCCGCTCCGCGGCATGTGGGATCTTCCCGGACCGGGGCATGAACCCGTGTCCCCTGCATCGGCAGGCAGGCTCTCAACCACTGCGCCACCAGGGAAGCCCCTACCTTTGATTTTTTGAGGCATTCTGTATTAACATTTTGCTTTTTTTGCTAATCCAATATTGGAGAGAAATCCTCTCCTCCAACAGCAAGAATTCAATCTTGAGTGAAATACCTTATTTCTCAAGTGAAATACTGCATAAACACTTAAGTTGCCACCGGATTGGCAGGGTTAAACATACAGCTTAAAAACATACGGGTTAAAAAAAAAAATCATTACTACAAGAGGAAGGATGAAAATGATTTTTAAGTGCCTCTGCTGAGACAGGTGTTGTCCAATACAACTCATTTCAGCAATTCAAAGCACATTTTCTGATAGCACTAAGATAATAGAACTAAATTTTGAAATAGAATATCCTATAGATTTTAAAATATTAACATTTTTATGTACCATGAGAAGAGTATAATGGATATTTGCAAAAATTCTTATTAAACCACAAGGTTTTACCAGAACAAATACCATAGTTAAGTAAACTTTTTTTTAATTTAAAAATGTTTTAATTTGTTTCAAAGTTAAACCCAAGACACACTGACTTCACAGGGAATCCAATGAGAAATGTTTTTCTAGGCTGAACACCTGTTTCCCCTTAGTCTCCCCCCAAAAACATGTACATGTTAATTACTTTCATTTTACAATCACTGCTAAATAAACATTTTTAATATAGTAATGAGTCAATAAGGGAACCGAACCAGATTCAGGACTGAAATAATGCAGTTTTCCATGAAGATATCAAAGCCATATTTTTCACCTCAACCTACAAAGAAAAACAGGAAAGTATCAGTAATTCAAAAGAATATTAAACACTCTTACACATAATAAAACCAGTATCCAAATAGGCTAGAACATACCAATGTGGAAAAACCACAACCAGAATCAGCGCAGAGAGAAGATTAAGGGGTCATACCCTGGTCAATGCCAACACTGAAGCAATGGCAATGCCAGGTCAGACTATACTTCACTCATCATTGCATCATTGCTTTTCACCTCCTTGTATTATCTAAGAGCAGCCCAACACCCTATTTTCACATCCAAGAAAACTTAGGTTTGCCCATGAGAAAAAAAGACTTCTTTTTAGATAAGTTGCAACCGTGGGCTTTCAATATTTGATCTTCTACTATTCACCTCAAGCAACTCTGCTGTACAAAAATGCAAACTTGAACAAGTTTTGTTTTGGAGGTGCTTTTTAAAAATTTTTGTAATACAGAGTAGAGTGGAGAAGCATTTACAGTTCAGAAAAACATTTCTTGTTTTAGTGAGTCCAAACACCATGCATGATAAAATCTCAGGGATGTCTGTGAAGGGATTTATAATCTAGTTCTAAAGCAAAATCTTTAGAAAAGATTTGCTCCTAAAAGCCTTTATAAAGTAAACTCCAGTTCATTTAACATACAATTTGATTTACAATTCTGCTGCCAACAAAGATGAAAAGCATAGTAATAAAAAATTTTATACAAGAGTCTGCTAAAGAGTCCAAGACCCACGGAGGCTAGGATTTGACAAAGGTCCATAGCAAAATAACAGCAATGCTGGAAAGAGAAACTGAGGTCTGATTACCAGATTTATATATTTCCACTACCAGCTAAATACAAGGTTTAATTTCATTTTTCTCCAGGCCATGGGCAAGATAAAGGAAACAGTGCAAAGCCTGGGTAATTCACAACATGGATGATCAATTTCTGAATGAGAAGGCTGCCTGCATTTTATTTATTCTAAATGACATCTTCTCCTAATTCACTATCGCTGACATGCTATGCTAAGGTACTAGGAACACAAACAGTGTCAACCTCTCCAGCTTTTCAGCATTGTATCTAAATAACAATTCTGGAGACACAGCATGCCTCCTTCAGCCATTTATAAATGTCAATAGCTTGATACTCCATAGTTAAAAACGTACAGCTATGGTCTGTGTTCTCCATTCAGCAACTGAATTCCACAAAGAGAGGGAAACTAGTAAAGTGCCTGTTTAGAGGCTTGAGCCTTTATCTCATCAACCTGTGCAGAAGTAAGTACACATTACAAAAAGCAAACAGGCTAAGAGAACTTAAATAACCTTGTCTAAAAGCATGAAACTTGTGAGCAGAGCTCCAAGTGTGCTCCAGCCACAGAGGGCACACTTTCCTTGTTCTCTTCCTCAGTACGCTTTCCTCTGTCTGGAGCGCCTTCCCTACCCCTTTCAATCTGGAGAAAGTCTGTAGTTCTAAAACCTTGTTCAAACGTCACCTTCTCTGTTAAGTGGTCCCTAACTCCCTCAGTCATCCCCTCCTCTGACTCCCACAGCACTTTTTCCCACCACAGTACGCATCACACGCCAATTATTCACCCATTCACGTCCCCCACCTCCCGTCTCTCCCACCAGCCCCATTACGCAGAGCTCCTAAAGAACCAGGACTTCCTCTTACTGGCCTTTGCATCCATTACACTCAGAATGATGCCTGGGACTCAGAAGGCGGCTCAATAAGCGACAGTTTAATTCAGTCAGTGAACGACCCTCCCTACTAAAGCCTAAGCGCCTGGATTATACAAGCATCAGCACAGTTTATAAAGCCGACTTACCTCCAACATTTCACGTAGGTTAAGGACGTCCCTCAAGCATCTCTAAGCCCTCCGACCTCCAACTTCTAACTCATGGCATTCTGCATGGCACCCTGCGCAGGATCACCAATTCTTATACACGGTGTATCCTCAAAACGATAATAATAACAACAATAACAATACTACTGCTGATAATAATAATGATAACATCCAAACCCCACCAACTTCAGGAAAGACTGAGACGCCATCCTTCCGGGGAAACACAAGGCCGGATCCAGGGCTCAAACCAAAGCCTCAGGCAGGGGGTCCGCAGCCCGCTTTGGGAACCCCCCAAAACTCTTACGCCCTAGACTCTCAGGAGGCCTGCCCAGGCCTGCAGAGGCTGACCGCAGCCCACCCGCCGCCGTTCAGTCCCAGAGGTACCGGCTTGGGGCTTCCCACACTGCTCCACCTCGCTACCCCGCCGGCTGCCGTGGCAGCCCGATCCGGACGACCAGTCCCGCGACGGCCAGTGGACCAGGTGGGCAGCAGCCCTGAGGCTCGGCTGGTGCTAGGAGCAGCCAATCGGAGGGCTAGGCGAACGCCGGGGTTGGGGTGGGGAGAGCGGGCGGGAAGGCGCAGGCGTCTTTGCAGTCTCTTCTTGGCGTGGCGGGCTGCATGCTCAAAGTTGAAAGCAAGACCCTGAGTAGTCCCCGCTCGCCCTCCAATTCCCTGATCTCCGAACTTGGGGAGACTGACATCCGGAGTGGTTTTGCTGGTGCCTCGTTTCACAACTGGGGAAGGGCATTTGAGGCGGGCTGTAGAGTGTGTGTGTGCCCTGGCTTTCCAGGAAGAACTATCGATTCAGTGTTCCGACATTATCGTGCTTGCGCCGAATTCCCGCCTGAGGGCTAGGGGTTGGGGCGGACTTCGATGAATGTGTCCCTCTCTCCCCGACCAGGAGAAACTCATTGGCTTGTCAGGGCCTTGGACTCTTCCCGAATAAGCAAGAGGTGCCACTAAATATCAAAGAACTGCGAAAGAGAGCAAGAAAGTCTTCCTGGGAGAGGTGGCATTTGATCTGGGTTTTGAAAGATGCGTTGGATTTGGAGATCCTGGGAGAAAATAATTTAACTCCCGAATTAAATGAGAAAGCATAGGGGAGCTTATCAAATTTAGGTAAAGTTGAAACTGGTGTAGTGTTTTCCAAAATTCAGTGAGTTGGAAATACCAGGAGGAAACTTAACAACATAGATGTCCCCCAGTATCAAAACCAAACGACAAACTCCCACAATCCAGACTTACAGAATCATTAAGCTTGAATCTGGAGTTGGAACCCAGGCGTGTATATTTTTAATAAGTACCCCAGGGGAGATTCTGATTCACACCAAAGTTTCAGGACCAGTGTTAACATAAAGAAAGGGGGTGATAAGAGATTTGAAAGACAGGGCAAGACTTTGTTAAAGATAGTGGCTTGCTGGCTGTGTAGTTTAGACTACTCTGGAGAAAGTGGGAGATTTAAAGATTTCAGAGTCTGAGGAGATGGGTGATCACAGCTGAAAACTCAATATGCAACTGTGCTTTAAAAATAGATTGAAGGAAGGCAGAGTGAAAGAAGGGGAAGCTATTGCCAAGTGATTGCAATGGTCCAGGTGAGAGCTAGTAAGAAATGGAGAGGTGGCATATGAAGGACAGCAGGAGGAATGTGATGAGTGTCAGATAGGGATGGGGAGAAAGATATGAGGAAATAAATGGAGAAAAATGGAATGTCCTCTGTACCAGGCCTATGAAGGACCTCCATTGTACTTTAAGGATAGACTTTAGACAGTGAAGAGAACGGGCCTTTGCAAGTGCTGTTTCCTCTGCCTGGTTTTCCCCTTCCTTCTCCATCGTCCTTTCTCAACCTGGTGCATTCTTTTATTTTTATTTTTATTATTATTATTATTATTTCTCGGCACGCGGGCCTCTCACTGCTGTGGCCTCTCCCGTTGCGGAGCACAGGCTCCAGACGCGCAGGCTCAGCGGCCATGGCTCACAGGCCCAGCCGCTCCGCGGCATGTGGTATTTTCCCGGACCGGGGCACGAACCCGTGTTCCCTGCATTGGTAGGCGGACTCTCAACCACTGCGCCACCAGGGAAGCCCTCTTTCTTTCTTTCTTTCTTTCTTTCTTTTTTTTTTTTTTTAAGGTAAGTTTTTTTGCTTGTCTTTATGGAAATGAGGTTAGTCCTTTTTTATGTTTTTTATTTATTTTATTTTTGGCTGCATTGCCGTGCGCGGCCTTTCTAGTTGTGACGAGGGGGGGCTACTCTTTGTTACGGTGCGCGGGCTTCTCATTGCGGTGGCTTCTCTTGTTGTGGAGCACGGGCTCTAGGCGCGCAGGCTTCAGTAGTTGCAGCACGCGGGCTCAATAGTTGTGGCTTGCGGGCTCTAGAGCGCAGGCTCAGTAGTCGTGGCACACGGGCTTGGTTACTCTACGGCATGTGGGATCTTCCCAGACCAGGGCTCGAACCCATGTCCCCTGCATTGGCAGGAGTATTCTAAACCACTGCGCCACCATGGAAGCCCTCAACTTGGTGCATTACTTGCAGGTTTCAGCTCACATACCATCTCATTTATGAAATCTTATCTTGTTCTCACAAGCATAGTCACTGTCACTCCTTAGAACACCCCAAGCACACTGTTCATATGTTTCTAACTCTCCAGAATGGCGCTAGAGTGTAGTGGTCGTGTATATGGACTATAGTATTTGCAAGCACCATAAACTCTCTGTTCCTCAGTTTCCCCATCTGTGAAAAGGGAATAATGACAGTACCTACCTCACAGAGCTGTTACGAGAACTGAATGAGAACAATGCGATAACACCTGGTGTTATCACATACGTTGTATTGCAATGAGTTCTTTAATATATGTGTTCCCCCTCTAGATTGTGAACAGGACATGTGTCTTATTCTTCTTGCTAACAGTAAAGGCTGCATGGCAGAATGATAGTAAATGGGTTTTGGAATCAGATAGATAGGAGTCCAAATCCCAGCTCTGCTACTTACTAGGTGTGTAATCTTCAACTTTACTTCCCTGAACTCAGTTTCTTCATTTATAAGATAGTGAAAATAATGCATGTCTTATAAGTTGTTACGAGGACAATTTGAGATCATCAAAGTTGCAGATCTGGCCCAAAGAAGGCAGTCACTAAATGGTGCAAATGATGGGTGGCCCCAGGACATAGTACCATGTTCAGAACACAGTAAATGCTTAGTAACTGATTATCGAATGAAAAGCTGACGTTATATGCCAGGCACCATGCTAACCTTTTTATATACATCATCGCACTTCATTCTCACAAGAACCGTATGGAGAAGGCACTATTATTATCTCCACTTTACAAAGACGGAATGTGAGGTTTGGATTATCTTAACGAAGCCTTCTAAGCCAAAAAGTGCTAGAGCTAGGATTTCAAGGCCCTTGGTGCTTTAAAAAACAGCTGACTGAATGAGAGAATGAATGAAAGGAGACTCACCCAGAGTCAGGTGGTGGCGTGGTAGAACCAGCACTGTTACTCTTGGTCACCATGCTATCTAGTCTGCTATTCCAGCCGAATCATCTTGACAAATGAATTGAGAGTGAGATGGACGCTGGTATTTGGCAGTTTGTGTCTACTGACCAGGAAAGCTGTGCTATACCTATCTCGGCTGATAAATTGAAATGCTCAGTGAATAAACACAAATAAATTGGGAGCTCTAGTTCTTAGCCAACTGTCAGCAGTGTGTCCAGATCATTTTCCCCAGACCTAGAAAAAACCACTGTACAAGCTACTCATTTCAAGTTGCTTTGTGGTATCAGAGCCAGAATGTGAGCTCCTCGCTGGCCTGATAACGTACTATTCATAGCCAGAGGACTTAACTAAGGAACTCTGAAGAAGGAAGAGAAACCCTCTTTGCTCATCTTTCACATTATCCTTCCTTCTCCTGATTTGGTCCCTAATAGTGCATTAAAGAATAAGAAGGAGAACACAATACAGTTCCTAGCTCTTCTGCCCAAGAAATGTCCTTCCTGTTGATTGGGAAGGAAAAAGGAGGTACTTAGGTAGATTTCAGATTTTGAAGACTCCGAAGCAATCCAGAATCCCAAACTTGAAAGGCAGTGGAAGGAGTAGGGGCATTTGTATTAAACAGACCTGGCTGTGCATGCCATCTCTTCCACTTAACTGGCCATGTAATCTCAGGTTCCGTATCGTGTGCCACACTCCCAGCTTGGTCCCTTGTGCCCAAATGCATATGTCCAGTAAATGACGGTCCTTTTTAATCTTTCTAAAAGTAAGTGATATCAGAAGGATTTCAGTGTGAGAGTGAAGCTGAGAATTAAGGTACGTAGTAGAACTAAAAATGAGACTGGGGACTTCCCTGGCGGTCCAGTAGTTGAGACTGTGCTTCCACTGCAGGGGGCGCGGGTTCGATCCCTGGTTGGGGAACTAGGATCCCAAATGCCGCGTGGCACGCCAATAAATTTTAAAATGAAATAAAAGTGAGACTGAATTTGGAAATGACGTGAGTGAAAAAGGGTTAAAGTTGAAGCTGAGAGCAGACGTCTGCAGTTTACTATGTTGCTGTGCTGATTATTCATCATGGTATGTATTCTGCCTCCTATCCTGGAAATAACTTTTGAGCCAGACAGGTACAAAGTGTCATGCCAACAAAGCAGAACTCCATAGGAAGAGTAACCTCAGTTAAAAAAAAAAAAAAAAAACCCGAGGGGGTATTCAGAAACCTATTTCAGAATGCCATTTCAGCATAAGCAAATTGGAGTAGAAACAAAGAGTTGTTTGATGGTTTGAGTTACTCGAGAGAAGTATGTTAGTTTCCTGTGGCTGCAGTAACAAATTGCCACAACTTTGGTTGTTTAAAACAATAACATTTTATTCTCTCACAGCCAGAAGTTTGACATACGAGGGCAGAAATCAAGGTGTTAGCATGGGCTGTGCTCCTCTCAGATGCTCCAGGGGAGAATCCATTTTGTGCCTCTTCCAGCTTCCTGTGCCTGCCGGCATTCCCTCACTTGCGGCCACATCACTCCGATCTCTGCCTCTGTGGTCACATTGCCCCCTCCTCTTTTGTAGGTATCAAATCTCTCTCTACCTCATTCTTTTTTTTTTTTAAGATTTTTTTTTGATGTGGACCACTTTTTCAAGTCTTTATTGAATTTGTTACAATATTGCTTCTGTTTTATGTTTTTGGTTTTTTGGCCACGAGGCATGTGGGGTCTTAGCTCCCTGACCAGGGATCGAACCCACACCCCCTGCACTGGAAGGCAAAGTCTTAACCACTGGACCGCCAGGGAAGTCCCTCTACTGAATTCTTATGAGAACACTTGTGATTGGATTTAGGACCCACATGGATAATCCAGAATAATTTCCTCGTCTCAACATCCTTTCTTAATCACATCTGCAAAGACCCTTTGTCCTTGTAAGTTAACGTTCATAGGTTCATCATCATCATCATCATCAATAATTGCTGGCCAATATTCACTTGTTCCAGTTTAACCAACATCCCCCAAAGAGATAACTGTCTCTTACCTGTTTATTTTTTTCACTTGTTTTTTTTAATTACACAAACAATTGATGTTCATTGCAGACCATTTAGAAAATAGAGAAAAGTTAAAGAAAAAAAGGAAAGGAAAAGAAATTCAATGAAAAATCATCTGTAATCCTCTCACCCAGGGGTAGCCAAACCTTCACCAAAGAGTATTTTTCTAGGCTGGGTTTTGTGTACAACAAAGAGGGAAAGTAGGAAAAAGAGAATAAAAGTGAATAGAATAGCACAAACGATTTGGAAGGTGATAGAATAGGTTAATATTGTTCATCATAGATATGTACAGGACAGCTTAATCTAAAATAAATGTAGAGCTTTGAAATGAAATTAACCATGACAGGAGATGCTTGTATGATGTATAGAAATAACACTCAGCCCTTTAGAGGAGGGACGTTTTAGCTTTGGCCCCTCACTTGAAAACCCCTGAATTTCGCCACTAATACTTCATTCTCTCCCAGAGGTCAGACCCTGGCCTGCCAATCTGCCCTGTCATAGGCTTTTCTTGAGTCCTTATCAGCCTTCCTCAGGGGTCAATGTTATGAAGACTAGGGGAGTCTGGCAGAGTTCCTGCTCCTCCCAGGCTGATATCAAAGGGCAACAGGGGCTGTGACAGAAGGCAAACATTCAGACCAAAGCCAGATGTGGAACTGAAGCAACAAGAGGAAAAGCAAGAACATCAGGTAAAAAAAAAAATTTTTTTAAAAAATCTCATTCCTCTCAGTTTATTTCTGAGAGCCTGAAGAGCTTAGTAAAATCATAGCTCAGGAGCAACTTGTAAAGGAGAATGAGTGAGAAATTTGGGGAAATGTGGAGCAGATGTTCATATGGAGCTAGACTCTCAGAAAACTTTGTATCTATCATGGTTGTCATCAGCAACCAAGTAACATCAATGAGCCTTGGGAGTCATGAGAGTATAGTTCTGCTAGTACAAAAGCAATTAGATTTGTTTGTGAGTCCCAGCAGGTGGAAGTTATAGGGAGACAAATTATAGCTGAAAATAAGGAAGCTATTTCTTTTCTTTTTTTTCTTTTTTTTTTTTTTTGCGGTACACGGGCCTGTCGCTGCTGTGGCCCCTCCCGTTGTGGAGCACAGGCTCCGGATGCGCAGACCCAGCGGCCATGGCTCACGGGCCTAGCCGCTCCGCGGCATGTGGGATCTTCCCTGACCGGGGCATCCCCTGCATCGGCAGGCGGACTCTCAACCACTGTGCCACCAGGGAAGCCCGAGGCTATCTTTTTATTGGAGTGGATGATAGGAGTAAGAAAGTTCTGGGATGTGCTAAAGAAAAGGTTGACCGTGATTCTTTGAAAAAGAAAATAGAAAACACAATATACAAATTACCTTGTGTCCATTTTTGCCAGTCTCAATGCCAGATAGATTTCACAGTCAAACTCTTGGATGTGTTAGCTGGGGGAGAGCTATATGGCTATGCTTGTGTGATCGGAGTGAAGCCATTCTGTGGTGCACTTTTCTCAGAAGCTCCCTGTTCCTGGATGGTGAAGGACAAGGATATTTGCAAACTGACAACTCAGGAATGGGTAGGCATGGTGATGGACACAGATCCAGGTAAGATGGAGAAAACTCCCTCCCTGTCCTTTCTACCTCTTTGGAACCTGTATATTAAACAGGTTTCCCTCTGTTTCCTATGACTTTGAACTTCTCACACACACTAAATTCTGTGTTTTTTGAATCTCCAAGTATCCTACTTTCCATACATGAGAAAATTTTGTTGGGTGATGAGAAGCCCAAATGAAGTATCTTATAAAAGGCAATTTCCCACATCAGATGAAAAGAAAATTGTCTGGGGATGATTGCCTTACAGTGGTGTATTGGAACTGGCTCTTACTGGCTCGAGAGCCATTTGTTAACTTTTCAGGAATGTTTTGAGCCAGTTGTCAAACAGTCATTACTAAAAATTAAGTTTCATAAAGTTACAGTTCAATAAATTGTATTTAAAACAAATTTATTTATTTTTTTCTTCTTTGCGGTACGCGGGCCTCTCACTGTTGTGGCCTCTCCCGTTGCGGAGCACAGGCTCCAGACGCGCAGGCTCAGAGGCCATGGCTCACGGGCCCAGCTGCTCCGCAGCATGTGGGATCTTCCCAGACCAGGGCACGAACCCGTGTCCCCTGCATCGGCAGGCGGACTCTCAACCACTGCGCCACCAGGGAAGCCCAAGACATTTGGACTGTTTTTAAACTTGGGAAATATAACATTTGAAAAAACAATTTTAATTTGGAGCAAAATAACATTAAAAAAAAACAAGTTTAAGTTGGCAAATTGATACCACAATCGAAACAGCAGAAAGCTGCTACAGTTTCCAAAAGAAAGCCTGTCTGATGCAGAAAATGCACACTTGAAGCAAATTAAAGAATTTGGACATTTTTGAAAACAGGGCCCAATATCTTGAAGTTTCACCACAAAATTTTGAAAAAGTGCAAAGAACTTTTTTCTTTTTTTCCAAAAACGGATCTTTTTGGTTTCTTGTTTTTTGGGGTTTTTTTTCTTTTCTTGTTGAATCTGCCCCGAGAGCTTCTTGTTTTCTGGTTGTTGTTTTTTTCTTTCTTCTTTCTTGATCCTCTTTTTTGTTGTTGGTTTTGAATTCTTGTCGCCCCAGCCCCCCTTCCTGCTCCTCCCCTTTCTGACTCCCCCTCCCCCCTCACTGGGAGTGGAGGTGCAGGGTGGGGAGGAGCAGGGAGGAGTGAGGACATTTAGGACAGGACCTCGGAGGGAAGGAGACCAGCCTGAACTGTTGGAAGGCCACTGGAGGTTCCGGAACAAAGGGAAGAATAGGATTGGGGGAGGACACAGAGAGGGCACTGCCTACCTAGGAGCTCCTGGCCAAAGTCAGGTGGAAGGAGGTGTCATAGAAGGTCCTAAGAGACAGGAGGCAGGAAGCTGTCTGTGGGGGGATGGAGGGGAGTGTCTCAGTGACCTGTTGGTTGACCTTCTGCCAGGAGGGAAGTTCCTAGCGGCATGAGGGAGGCGGGCAGAGGCACTGGGAACCAGCTGTGGAGGCCCAGGCCTGGATCTTATTTGCCTGAGTGCCCAGGCTGGTCAGAGATTGCAGGTGTCAAGAAAGAGGAGGGCCTGGAGGCCAGGGGTGACGCCAGCACAGGCACTGTGGCTGCATCGTGGAGGAGCTGCAGGGGCAGGGACCCTGGCAAGCCCTCTCAGACTCCCACCCTCTGCCAGAATTACCGCTCAAGGGGCCTTCTACATATGGGAGTGATCATGGGATCCTTTGGGGACATGGCAAGAGAAGGGTCCAGAGCTCAGGACTTAGGCCAGTTTGGGGGGTCCGAGACTAGAGCTGCACCCTGGCTTCATTAGGCAGGCTCTTTCCCACCCTGCCGCCTCCGGCCACAGTAATTAAGCTGGGGGTTGCCATGGTAACTGGGGAGGAGACCAAGCCCCCAGGGACCCTAGGGCCTGGCACCCCCTCACCCACAGAACAGGCTACCATGTGGAGCTGAGGCCCACGGCCTGAGTCGAAGGCAACGCCAAGACCCTCCCAGGATCTCTAGCTCCAGTGGCAGCCTTGGGAGCTCGCTCTTCCTAGGAGCAGGAAGGAGATTTGCTGTGTGTGTGTGGGGAGGGGTTCCCCTGGGTCCAGCAGATGCCCTGAGGAGGGCCAGCCCCCAGCCCTGCCTCTGCTAGGCTTCTTGGAAGGTCTGCCAGGCATGGGGAGAAGTGCTGTAGGGCACACGGGCAGGAGGTGGGGAGGGATCTTCCGCCAGGGCTAGCTGGGGAGGGAGGGAGGGGAATCCGGTCTTGCCCCCCAGGGATGGGAGTGACATGTCTCCTGAGCTCAGGGCTGGAACTCAGCAGACCTGGGAGCCGGGCAGTGCTGCTTCTGGTCTGACTGTGTCCTTGTCCCCCACCCCCACCCCGGCCCACCTACCCGCCCCCTCCCCACGCAGATATCCGGGACTCCGGGAAGAAGCCGATGGTGCTGTTTCTGCATGGTGGCTCCTACATGGAGGGCACAGGGAATATGTAGGATGGCTCTGTCCTGGCCACCTACGGCAACGTCATTGTAGCCACACTCAACTACCGGCTTGGGGTGCCTGGTGAGGGTGGGTAGCCAACTCTAGGGGCTGGAGTCTGGGAGGAGGGCCTGCTGGCAGGGTTCCTCTAAACCCAGCAGGAGCAGAATGGCTTCTGGGTTGGACTGAGCTGCCCAGAAAGAGGGCAAGCGTGCTGTGACACCCCCAGGAAGCCCCCTTTCTTCCTCTACCCCCAGGTTTTCTCAGCACTGGGGACCAGGCTGCAAAAGGCAACTACGGGCTCGTGGACCAGATCCAGGCCCTGCGCTGGCTCAGTGAGAACATTGCCCACTTTGGGGGCGACCCCGAGCACATCACCGTCTTCGGATCTGGGGCAGGGGTCTCCTGTGTCAATCTTCTGATCCTCTCCCACCATTCGGAAGGTACCAGCCACCTCCTCAGCCTGTCCCTCTTGTCCCCTTTCTCACACCCCCAACCCCACCAGGGCCCCTTTCTCCTCCCTCAGGCTGATACAGCCCAGCCTAAAGCCTGCCTGTCCCACCAGGGCTGTTCCAGAAGGCCATCACCCAGAGTGGCACTGCTATTTCTAGCTGGTCTGTCAACTACCAGCCGCTCAAGTACACGCGGCTGCTGGCGGCCAAGGTGGGCTGTGACTGGGAGGACAGCGCCGAGGCTGTGGAGTGTCTGTGCCGGAAGCCTTCTCGGGAGCTGGTGGACCAGGATGTACAGCCCGCCCAGTATGGGGGTGGGAGAGGGCCAGGTCCAGGCCTCCATTCTCCTTGCTGGTTCCAAGGAGGTTGAGGGTGAGAGGTGCCCACAGGCAACAAGCATTCCATTTAGCCAGGAGAGGTGGACTTCAAGGCCCTCCCGGGGCCCTGCCTTCTCCCAGTAGCCTTCCCTAGGTGGAGGTGCCTAAAGAGAGCCAGTGTGCACGAGGCTCCATGAAGTGCTTGAGGGAGGACTTCCTCCTGAGAGGTCAAGTACCCTGAAGGGCTCAGAAGGTTTTAGCTAGGGGACTCTGAGCAGAGGACTCAGCAAGCTGTGAGCTGAGAGGAGGCCGGTGAACAGGTGATGTGACCTTGACCCCTTCTCCACAGCTACCATATCGCCTTTGGGCCCGTGGTGGACGGTGACATAGTCCCTGATGACCCTCAGATCCTCATGCAGCAGGGAGAATTCCTCACCTACGACATGCTCATCGGTGTCAACCAGGGAGAGGCCTCAAGTTCGTGGAGGACTCGGCGGACAGCGAGGACGGTGTGTCCGCCAGAGCCTTCGACTTCACCGTCTCCACCTTTGTGGACAACCTGTATGGCTACCCAGAGGGCAAGGATGTGCTGCGGGAGACCATCAAGTTTATGTACACGGACTGGGCCGACAGGGACAATGGCGAGATGCGGCGCAAGACCCAGCTGGCGCTCTTTACCGGCCACCAGTGGGTGGCACCGGCTGTGGCCACCGCCAAGTTGCACGCTGACTACCAGTCCCCTGTCTACTTTTACACCTTCTACCACCACTGCCAGGCTGAGGGCCAGCCCGAGTGGGCAGATGCAGCGCACGGGGCACGTAGCTGCCCTACGTCTTTGGTGTGCCCATGGTGGGTGCCACCGACCTCTTCCCCTGCAACTTCTCCAAGAATGATGTCATGCTCAGAGCCGTGGTCATGACCTACTGGACCAACTTCGCCAAGACCGGGTGAGGGCCAGAGGGGCTGGGTCGGGCATCCCTGCAGGTCAGGGCACACACCGCCTCCATCCTCCGCCCCTTCTCTCCCTCTCCTTCATATGGCCATCATTCCTCCATCAAGGCACTCTTGCCTTCTCGACTCAGACTCCTGCCGGACAGCTCTTCTGTGTGTGTTGAAGACTCAGAAGAGTTGGACAAAGAGGTCCCTGTCTTTTCTGGGGGGCGGGCTCACTTGGTGCCTTTGGCTCCGTGTCTGTCTCTCCTTCCCTCCCTTGCCCACCCAGCTCTCTCCTTCTCCTCCCAGAGCTCGGCCCGCTGTCTGAGTGCTCTCATCTGTGTATCTGAGTGTCTGTGAGGGTTTGTGTCTGTCTGTCTATTGCTGTCTCTGCCCCTCTCTCTTGAAATCTATTGATATCTCTGCTTGCTTTGATCTGGTTACTCTGTACTCGCTGGTTTCCCCCTGGCTGTCTCTCATGTCCTTTTGTGTCTCTGTTTCCATATGTCTCTATCTCATTCATTCTCAGACTCTGCCTCTGTCACTGGTGGTCTGTCTCTTCCCTCTCTGCCCCTCTGTCCTCATCTCAGACTGTCTCTGGCAGTCTGGCTTCATCCCTATTTGTCTGTCTGTCCGTCCGTCTCTGGCAGTTTCTCTGTCTCTTTGTATCCGTCTCTGTCTCTCTTCCCGTCTCCCCAGCTCTCTGCATCTCTGTCCATCTCTCTCCCCATTCCTCCCATAGCACGCCCCCACCCCTGCCTTTCATGGGAGCCTCACCCTTACTCCTCCTTTCCCTGCCGCGCTGTGTCCACAGCGACCCCAACCAGACGGTGCCACAGGACACCAAGTTCATCCACACCAAGCGCAACCGCTTCGAGGAGGTGGTGTGGAGCAAGTTCAACAGCAAGGAGAAGCAGTACCTGCACATCGGCTTGAAGCCGCGCGTGCGCGCCAACTACCGCGCCAACAAGGTGGCCTTCTGGCTGGAGCTCGTGCCACACCTGCGCAACCTGCACACGGAGCTCTTCACCACCAGCACGCGCCTCCCTCCCTACGCCACGCGCCGGCCGCCGCGCCCGCCCCCTGGTGCCCCCGGCACTCGCCGCCCCCCCGCCTCCGGCCACCCTGCCGCCCGAGCCCAAGCCCGAGCCGGGCCCCCGGGCCTACGACCGCTTCCCCGGGGACTCCCGAGACTACTCCACGGAGCTCAGCGTCACCGTGGCCGTGGGCGCCTCCCTCCTCTTCCTCAGCATCCTTGCCTTCGCCGCCCTCTACTACAAGCGGGACCGGCGGCAGGAACTGCGGTGAAGGCGGCTCAGCCTCCCCCCACCCCCGCCCCCGCCCCGGCGGCTCGGGCACCGGCGTGCCCGGCGGGGGCACCCTGCTCCCTGCTGCCGGCCGTGAGCTGCCACCCGAGGAGGAGCTGGTGTCGCTGCAGCTGAAGCGGGGCGGGGACGTCGGGGCGGAACCTGCGGAGGCCCTGCGCCCGCCTGCCCGCCCGACTACACCCTGGCCCTGCGCCGGGCGCCGGACGATTTGCCACTCTTGGCCCCCGGGGCCCTGACCCTGCTGCCCTGCGGCCTGGGGCCACCCCCTCCCCCGCCGTCCCCCTCCCTCCATCCCTTTGGGCCCTTCCCCCCGCCTCCCCCCACCGCTACCAGCCACAACAACACGCTCCCCCATCCTCACTCCACCACTCGGGTATAGGGGGCGGCTCGGGGAGGCCCCCCTCCCCGGCCCTCCCGGCCAGCTCAGAAGGCAGGGAGGAGGACATGGCAACAGGCTTTTGTCGTGTGGAGCTGTGACACATCGAGGAGCTTTAGGTGGACATGGGTTTCCTCGCTGGGATGTGTGCGCTTCTCCCGCGCGGAGTGGCCCGTTCTCTTCTCTGGACCCGGGCCTTTGAACAACTAGGGGGGTGTTTTTTCCCCTCCGTCGTCTGGACACCCGTCTTCGGTGTGTGGAGACGTGGAAGTATTTTCCCACGTGGAGGTGTGCTTTCTCACGAGGGGGTGAGAAACCATGTGCAGGGTGAGGTTTTTTTTTGCCGCCCTGGACACATGTTGGCTCCCTCAAAGAATTTCTGTGGGGATTTGTGCCCCCACCTCCTCCCTCCTCCCACCCCCTGGAGACCCTGGAAGTGGTGTGTTCTCAAACAGCGACCCTTGGCCACCGGATGACGCAGGGCGGTGCCTGGGAAGTATCGAGGAAATCACAGCCCCCCTGCCCTGCCCCCAGCCCTCTCGCCCTAGCGAAGCATGTGTATCCCCCGGGGCACAAGTGAGGTGAAGCACGGTCTCCCCCGGGCAGACCTCGCCTTTCACAGATGACAGACACACATTCTCTGCCACGGGGAAGAGAGGAGATCTTGCATCCCTGTGCTGCCTGGGAACTTGTCTTCCCCTGGGTCCAGGATGCATTTCTGAGTGGAAACATGTTCTTGCATGTGGATGTACGTTTTCCCATGCAGACGGCCCCTTTCTCTGCAGCACTGCCCTGCATCTTAGGGCCTCAGGCCCAGCACTTAACTTCTCACACAGCAGGTGTGAAAGGACTTCAAACTGACAGAAGCTGAGGGGGAGGGACAAACCCTGAGGAGTTGAACAGACCCTAAGCTCTGCCCTTCCTTTCCCTAGAGCTCGTGGGGTGGGGGGCTGCGTGGCACCTGCCACTCACAGAGGCCGTGCATGTTTGACCAAAGCCCTCACCGCGGTCTGAGGGCAGCCCTTCTTCCCTCAGTCCTCAGACCGTCGCTCACCCGTGCCAAACTGCTGAGGTGGGTTTGAGGGGCGAAGACCCCCCAAAACGTGCCAAGGATTCCTCAGCCCTGGGCCAGGGCAGGTAGGATACAGGAGAGGGGGAGGTGGCAGCTAAAGGTGTCCCGCCTGCGTCCCTCTTCTCGCCATGTCTCATCCCTCCCTCTCTGCCCCCGTTTTCCCTCCCCCCTTCACCGTCCCCCTCTGAAGACATCCCTTCCTGGTCTCAAGCCAGCTTCTCCCTCAGCTGCCCACCCCCTCCTTTGACCTGCCCCCTCTCCCCTGCGCCCCCAGGGCTGAAGGAAAGGAGCAGTGGAGGGGGGAGGGGAGGAGAGCAGGGGAGAAAGTCTTCCCCGGACAGGTTGGGGGAGAGAACGGGGTCAGCTGTACTGAGGAACAGATGGAGGGGGCAGTGGGGGACGGCGCTTGGGCAAACACCAGCAGGAAGAATTTGATTTGAAAGGATGTGTGTAAGGGGACTGCCCAAAGAGAAACGGTTTGGGCCTCTGGGGAAAGGAACAATGTCGGGAAGGGTTTCAAGGGACACCAGCCGAGAAGGAGCCAATCCTCGTCTGCTGGCATTTTGTGGGTTCATTAGTGCCAAATTTGAATAGGGGGTGGAGTGCTGTCTTCCACTGACCCCCAAATCCCCGGTCTTGGCTCCTCAGAACTTTGCCTCCTGACTGTCCCTTCTGCCCCCACCTCCACCCATGGAAACTTAGTTCTATTCCCACCCCTTCCCCTGCCTGGTCTAGCTCCTTTCCAAACAGCCCTGCCTTCTAAATGCTAGGGACCTGGGCCCTGAACCCTGTAGACAGATGCCCCCCAAACTGGGGCATGGGAGTGGGGCTGGGGGAACCCATGATTCAGCCACAGACTCCAATGCCCAGCCCCTGTCCCCAGAACAATTCCTTGACAATCCCATGTCCCCACCCCAACCCTTCGCGGCTCTGTACACATTTTTAAACCTGGCGAAAGATGAAGAGAATATTGTAAATTGTCGGAGTCCAGCTCCAACGAGTCCAGGTAAACCTGAGGGATGGACGGCGTCGGCGAAGGAAACAAGACCTGACACCCTTTGTAGATGTCAGCACGTCAAGCACAAATTTATTTTTCAGAGCGGGTATTTATATATAGGCAGGTTTCATCATCATGTACAAAATCAAAACATCTCAACATGTTCTAACCTCAAAATATTTTTGTCAGTTTTCTGAAAATGTCCACAGTTTCTAGATGTACTAACAAGATAATTCCCCAAGTTCTCATTAGTTGCAGGTTATTTTCTAATAGTTAAGCCAAGCTATTATGTAAGTCTTTAATACAGAAGTGCAATCTTCGTGTTCTTTCTGCATGGGCAAGTTTTTTTTTTTTTTAACATCTTTATTGGGGTATAATTGCTTTACAATGGTGTGTTAGTTTCTGCTTTATAACAAAGTGAATCAGTTATACATATACCTATGTTCCCACATCTCTTCCCTCTTGCGTCTCCCTCCCTCCCTCCCACCCCTCCAGGCGGTCACAAAGCACAGAGCTGATCTCCCTGTGCTATGCGGCTGCTTCCCACTAGCCATCTACCTTACGTTTGGTAGTGTATATATGTCCCTGCCTCTCTCTCGCTTTGTCACAGCTCACCCTTCCCCCTCCCCATATCCTCAAGTCCATTCTCCAGTAGGTCTGTGTCTTTATTCCTCTCTTACCCCTAGGTTCTTCATGACATTTTTTTTTCTTAAATGCATGGGCAAGTTTTTTGAACAGTGCCTTAAAAATATTTACGATATATCCTACAGTTCCTGTGTACCTGACTCCACTAGTAGCACTTACAATACCTCCTACGCTCCTGTTTATCACCTGGCAATTGTTGCCAGAGTATTAACCTTTCTTTATAGTGGACCCATATGAAAGCAAAATCATCAACAACCCCTTTGTAGGGCCACTGTTGTTCAATTGGGGGTGTTTTCCATAGGAACATCCCTATATTTCCATTTGTGTATTGCATTCCCAGTTTCCTGGGGCCGAAATAGGTACTTTCCATTTTGTAATAACAATAGTAGCGGGGGTAGTAGTTTTTCTCATTTTCCTAACCCTGGGCGCAAATCCCCCTTGTGCTGTTTCCATATATAAGCTTAACACAACCAAACAAATCAATAGAGATGTAGTCCACCGTCCTGGCACAGTGCTGCTTTGCAGTCCTGCCTTTGATTGCATCATGACTTTGTCACTGCGCAGGGACTCCAGGATGGAATATTGTAAATATAAAAGTTGAACTGTTGGTTTTGCCTGCTGTTATGTTGGGTGGTAGGGGTGGGGCTCTGAAGAAACAAACCCTGGAGAAGTGACTCTGCCAGTGAGGGAGGAGGAGGGGGTCCGAGCCCACAGCCCTTTCCAGTGAACAGCTCTGAGGTCAGAGAGAAACGGGGAGTGAGTGCTGGGGTGAGATGGTCATTGGTAATGGGGTTGTTCGGGGAGTTAAGATCAGGACCAGTGTTTGTGCAGAGGTCAGAGCCTGGCGTAGAGGACCAGGCAGGGGCTGATGGGGACAGACACCAAACAGGCCAGAGGGCCTATGGGCTGGTGCAGGTGGCTGGCTACAGGAGAGACATGCAAGGTGAAGGGTTTGGCCTCTGCTAAGCCCTGGCCCAGGCTGGAGGGTCAAACACAGGCCCAGGACTCTCCCTCTTGGCACACTGTGAGAGAGAGCCCCACATCATTGTGACCCGCTTACCCCCAGGAGCCTCTGGAACAGGAAGGCGGCCGGTAGTACTGTGGGCACAGTAGGTTGGGGCCCTAGGGACCCCCATGGCCACGGCCACTCAGTCACTGTGTCCTCCCCCACCTAGCTCTGGCGCAGACTCCGTGGCTTCTTACACCAAGTGTTTCGTGTTATTTGTGAGAAAGGTAAGTGGAGGATGGGGAGGTTGGGGAATAGGAAAGGCAGAAACCAGGTGTTCTAGCCCTGACCTTAAGTTGGCCCCTCCCCCTCCCGCTCTCCCTGCTCAGACACCATAACTATGCAGCTTCTCTTCCTGCAACCTGCCTCTCCATCCCTGGAGGAGCCAGGCTCCCCACCTGTCCCCGATCCACAGCCTCTCACCTGTCCCCGATCCACAGAAGCTTCTAAGTTATGCTCACCTGGGAAGCAAACCCAGCCCCCGAAGCAGAGCACCCCTGCAGTCTGCCTTCGGTGCACCATGGACCCTGTGAAAATGATCGTGTCCCCCCCACCCACTCGCCACCATCGCCTTCGAGACACTTCAGTACGCCACACCCACCGCCCTGTAGCCTGGGCCCCTGACAACTGACAGCGAGGACGAGAAGCCCCCACGACAGCACACAACAATCTGCTCCCACAACTGGAATTTCCCCAAGGACTGGGAAGGCTTTCAGTCCACCCAGGGGTTCTGGACTCCCTGGGCCCAGGATGCTGTGGAGCCACCTACCCAGACCATCTGCTTCCAGCAAACTGTAGAGGGAAGGCCGCTCAAAAGAGAGGCAGTCAGAGCTGGGCCTACAGGCCTACGCGTACCCTGTGAACCCCCGCCCCACAGCCCTCAGGCCCTGAGCCACAAGAACGGTTGGGGGGTGCCCCAAGCAGAACAGGAGCAGTGCCCGCCAGCCCAGCCACCCATCCTGGGCCCGGCCCACGTCGCAGACATCCCCTGGCGCCACTCCTCAGGGCGCGTAGCCTATAATGCCAGAGACGTGAGACGGCAGCTGCGGGAGCTGACCAGGGAGGTGGAGGCCCTGTCCCACTGTTACCTCCCGGTCTCTGGATCCAGCACGGCTGAGGGGACGGAAAAGGCCTAGGTATACCGTTCCTTGACAGAGAGGTGACTGGGAGAAGAATAAAAAGAAGAAAGGAGGTGGTTTGTGGTGGTGTGCGGGGTGCCAGGGCCCACACAGCCACAGGGAATTCCCGGGATGTCCAGTGATTAGGACTACACGCTTTCATTGCTGACGGCCCCAGTTCAATCCCTGGTCGGGGAACTAAGATCCTGCAAACCACACTGCATGTCCAAAAAGAAAAAAAAAGAGAGAAAGAAATAGAAACAGCCAGTGGGCATTTTCCATCAAGACTCCAAACACATAGCAGGTGCTCAATATAGACCCACTTAATGGAATCAGCTTAAAGTGATCGATAACGTTAGTCAAATGAAAATGAACAGAGAAGCAGGGTGATTCATAAAAGGACTATCTGCTCACATTCCAGGAACCCAGCTGGTATGGAAAGTGAAGTGTATATTCCTCTATATCTGTTGAGATGTTCATTGTGCAAACAAAATGACTTGAGGATCGCCAGGTACCAATTTCAGAAACCTCAGGAATGAACCCCAGCAATGATCCCAGGACTGCCTACACAAGAACGCAGGCCTTACCCGAGACCCAGGTCTCCCCAAGAACCCAGGCCTTGCTCAAGATCCAGGCCTCCACAAGCTTCTGGGCCTTACCCAAGACCCTTACCTCTGCAAGAATCCAAGCCTTTCCCATGACTCTGACCTTCAGAAGAATCCAGTCATTACCCAAGATTCTGGCTCCCAGAACAGCTTAGGTTCTACTCAAGACAGACATTTCTTTACACGCCCATACCTCACCCAGCCCTCTGGTCTCCACAAAAACACACCATTTCTCCAAACTTCTGACATTCAGAGGAGCTCAGGCTTTATGCATGATTCTGGAGTCTATAGGAATCTGGAACGAAAGCAAGAGACTGTATTCTATAAAAGTCAAGAGCTCTCCCAAAAAACTGGCTTCCATAATAGCCCACACCCTTCTCAACATTCTGGATGTGACAAGAGTACAGGTAACGCCCAAGATTCAGGAATCTCTAGGAGTCCAGACTTTACCCAAGTTCTAGGCCAGAGGAGTGTCCATACCTTGCCCAAGACTCTGGAGTCAACAAGAGTTCAGGCCTTTGCCAGGAATCTGAAGAGCCCAGGCCTTGTGCAAACCCCTCGCCTCCATAAGGGCTCAAGCCTTACCTGAGACTCAGGAGACTACAAGAATCCAGGTCTTACCCAAGATTCTGGAGTCTGCAGGAGCCAAGGCCTTACTCAAGATTCTGACCTCCGTAAGAATCCAGGCCTTACCCAAGCCACTAAAGTCAAAAGACGATGTGGCCTTACCCAAGAGGCTGGAAATTACAGGAGCTCAGAACATATCCATGACCCTAACTTCCACAAGTATTCAGGAGGTAATCGAGATCCTGGCCCCTATAAGTGCCCAGCCCTTACTCAAGGCTCTGGCTTATCCAAGAGATCAGGCCTCCATAACAACTCATGCCTTATCCCAAACCCTGGCCTCCACAAGAACCATCTAGGAACCCACTCTGTCCAAGTTTTGGGCCCACATCAGACCCACAAGTCATTTATATCTGAGGGAGTTCCTCGAAAGAAGGGTGCTGGGCAGCACACACCATGGACTTCTGTCCCACCCAGTCAGAACTCCTGCTCTCCCAAGGCTCAGGTGGCCTACAATGACCTGCAAACCTTCTCAGAGGTACCTGTACTGATTGAGCTGCAATCATCCTCCCGGCGAGCAGGCAGCCAAGACTGGGTGTACCACCCAATGGATACACTTCCTCCAGCCTGCCAGAACTATCGCCAGATGTCTACGCCTCCCAAAACAAGCTGGAAGCCCTACTGTCCTGGGTCAGGCACCCGGCTCGGCCATGTGGTCTTTGACGCCCGTCAGAGACAGTTTAGAGCAGGCAGGGACAAGTGAGAAGCTCTGTCTCCCAGGTGCCTTCACCGAGACACATACAACAACTCACCGGAGACCATCAAGGAGTGGGGATATCAGTGTGGGGATATCAGTGCCATGCTCTGGCACCATCCCCAGGAAATGTCAGGAGCTAGGAGACTCAATTCTTTTGCTCCTGATCAGATTCATCTTTCCAAAACTTGGGGATGAATGTGGTGACTATGGTCAGAGCAGGATCTGGGCAGCGGAGCTGGGGGAGCCCTGGGGCCTTGAAGGGGCTGAGGTGGGAGGGCTGCTGGGGTGTGGCCGGACAAGGGTTGGATTTCAGGGCTAACCCTGCTCTCAGTCTCCCCCCTCCCCTGCTTCCCTCAGCTCTGGAGCCATCTGAAGGGTTACTTGCGGGTACTTTTCAATCGTATTCTCCCCAAGGGTGAGTGGGCGCCAGCGTGGGCTCAGGGCATGTGGGCCTGTCCCCTTTCTTCTATCCCTGCGTTGGTTCTCAGCCCCTCAGGAAGCCAGGCCCTGACCCATCTCGCCTTTCCCCGCAGACAAGCAAGCCAGCTGTGTAGGCAGCTATCGCATGTGCATGCGCTGCTCCGTGGATCCCAAGAACCTGTGCTCAAGAGTTTCTTCCCGCTTCCGCCATGGCCCAAGCTTCCTGCTCGGGCACCCAAACCACCTTGACTCCTGGATACCAGACAAAAAATATGAGAAGGCTCCTAAGTGCTGCTGGATGCCGCCTCAGTGTGGACGGGCTGCGGCTTCCACGGAGGCTCCACGGGGACTGGGGAAGGAGCGGGTAGTGAGAGCTGGGGAGGTCCCTCCGGTCACAGTCTTAAAGTCCCAAGCCAACTTTTACTCCAGGTAAGAGACATCTTCCAAGCTCCACAGGATGAGCAAGGTGGACGTGGTTCCTCTCTGCCTGCCCCAAGAGACCAAGACTAAGACCCCAGCCTCTGACGCAGCCCAGTCCCAAGCCCGGGCCCAGACCCGCCCCCCAGTTCAGCCCCCTGCGCATGCACCTGCCAAGGCCCAGACCTTCTCCTCAGCCCACCCCACTGAGCACACCCATCCCCCATTCTGAGGTCTGCTCCTGAGGCCACGCCCATGAGCACACTTCCGCCCAGGCCCAGAATATGGGGAATATGGAATGGAAGATCTCAAATGATGCCAAAGACAAATTTGAACAGTCCAAGACCTTCCCTTACTGCAGCTTCCTTCCTTGCAGGTCTGAGAAGAGAAACGCGGACCCCCAGACTCCAGTCTACCCCAAATTCCTGTACTCTAAGGATGCTGCACCTTCTCAACCTTGCCTCCATTCTCCAATGAGTGCCCAGAGCTCACCATGCAGCATGCACTCTTTATCTGCCCCTTGTTTCTTTCAGATACCGGGTCCTTCATCAACACAGCAACATCCAGAAGCCCTCCAACTTAATACAAACCCCCACCTTTCCCCCAACCTCCAAGTCTTCTCAGTCTGTCCTCTCTTCCCAGGTCCCCATCCCTCCCCTGTTATCCATTACTTCCCAAATCCCAAGCCAGGCCCAAACCCCTGAACTTCCTGAGAGTCAAGGCCTCAACCAAGGCTCTGTCCTCCCAAGGACCCCAGGCCCTTCCAAAGTCTGCAGAGTTTCCTGACACCCAGGCCTAACCACAAACCCAGGCCTCCCCAAGAACTCAGGACTTGCTCAAGACCAAGGCCTCCACAAGCTTCCAGGCCTCCCCGAAGATGCTGGAATTTACAGGGCCTCAGAACATACACCTGACCCTAGCTTACACAAGCACTCAGGAATTCATCGAGATCCTGGCCCCCATGAGAGTCCGGCCCTTACTCAATACTCTAGCTCATCCAAGAGATAGGGCCTCTATAACAACTCATGCCTTATCCCAAATCCGGGCCTCCACAGGAACCCTCTAGGAGCTGACTCTGTCCAAGTTTTGGGCCCACATCAGACCCGACAGTCATTTATATCTGAGGCAGTTCCTTGAAAGGAGGATACAGGGCAGCACATACCATGGACTTCTATCCCACCCAGTCAGAACTCCTGCTCTCCCAAGGCTCAGGTGGCCTACAATGACCTGCAAACCTTCTCAGAAGTACCTGTACTGATTGAGCTGCAATCATCCTCCTGGCGAGCAGGCAGCCTAGACTGGGTGTACCACCCAATGGATACAGTTCCTCCAGCCTGCCAGAACTATCGCCAGATGTCTACGCCTCCCAAAACCAGCTGGAAGCGCTACTGTCCTGGGTCAGGCACCCAGCTCGCGCATGTGGTCTTTGACGCCCACCAGACAGTTCAGAGCAGGCAGGGACAAGTGAGAAGCTCTGTCTCCCTGGCGCCTACACCTAGAGACATGCAACAACTCACCGGAGACCATCAAGGAGTGGGGATATCAGTGTGTGATGAGCAACTTAGAAAAAGAGGGGACAGATATGCATGAGGAATAAAGAGACAAGAGAAATGTTCTGCGGTTGTTTGAGGACATTCACCCCAGCCCCATCCCACAGGGCCTGATGAGGACCTAAGCCATCCCTGCTTTCCCTCCATCTCTGTCTAGCTGAATCTGTCATCCCCAAGGCCCTAGAGCTGCATTGTCAATTACAGTAGCCACTAGCCAAATGCCTATTAGAATGTAAATTAGTTCAAATTAAGGAAAATTAATTCTGTTAAAAATTAAGTTAAAAATTCTCTTCCTCAGGGAACGGAATTTCCCTGGCATCCAATTCTGTTCCCTGGCGGTCCAGGTGTTGGGACCTGGCGCTTTCACTGCTGTGGCTGGGTTTCAATCCCTGGTCTGGGAACTCAGACCCCGCAAGCTTCATGGTTTGGCCAAAAAGAAAAAAGTCTGTTACTCAGTGCCACGACCTTCTAAGTGCTCAGTAGGCACATGGAGCTAGCGGCTACTGTGTTGGACGGCACAGATTTAGAACATTTCCATCATCATGGAAAATGCTATTAGAGAGCAGTGCTTTAGAGTTTAGAGCAATTTTCCTTTCCCTGTCACCCACCCCCAGCATCTTAAAGCTCCCCCAGAGCCCAGAGAACTTAGCTCTTTTTAGGGTGGCTCAGAGGCCACCCTCTGGGGAGGAGGTAAGATGTGGGGATGGACAGCCAATGCCTGATTTCCCCGGACTGTGAGAAAGAGCCCAGGCTTCAGTATTCCTCATCTGGTCTCTTGGGTCACGATCAGATGTATGGAAACTTGCCTCCCCCGTTCTGGGCTGTGTCTGGGACTCTTGGTTACTGAGGGAGAAGACCTCTCTTTGTCAGTGACCAGGAAAACTTGAGTTTTAGGCTGCCCAACTTGAGCCGTGGATTCTGAGGGTCCCCTCCTTCATAGGCCTCTAAATTTTTCGAGGTGTCTCCACTTAATTTTCTTGCCCATGGACTTAGGCCTAGTTCACTGTGGAGACAGACCCCTGGGAAAAAGGAATGTAAGAATTCCTGGGCTGCCGGCCCGAAGCCTGGCGGCGCAACTCCCCCCCGGCCCACGGACGGAGCCTCCCCAGCTGTGCTCACAGCCAGCCCAACCGCAGCCCGCACCCCTTCACGGGACACTTGAACTACTCCCGGGTACCCCACGAGGTGTGGCGCCGGGCGGCCCAATGGGCCGAGATGCTGCCCGTGCGGCGCCCTCTGGCCACGTCCGCCTCCCTCACGGTGCTGGCCGAGGCCTCGTACAAGCGGGCCGCAGCTCCCAGCTCAGCGCTGCTCCTCCGCTCCTCCCAGCCCCTGCCCAACGGCCAGGCTACCGAGCACCCTCCTCCAAGGCCTACCGTCATGCCACTCAGGCAGAACCCGGGGGGCAATGCCAACTACCAGGTGTATGACAGCCTGGAGCTGAAGCGGCAACCGCAGGACAGCCAAACGTGGGCCAACTCACTGCTACCTTCCACCTCGGCCTCGAGGCCCTCTCTGCACAGGAACCAGACTGGGAAAATTAACTGACCGGCGGCATATGGGGGCGGGCGCGGGGGGGCCGGGAAGGCATGGAGAGAGGAATAAAGAGCGACAGAGTCCAGGAAACATTGGTGGTCTGTGGCTTGGAAGCGCCACTCCTTCTGCCAGCCTTGGTCCCTGCCCTTGGCTTCCTGCAATAAGAAGCCAGTGTCCCCTTGGCCTGAGGGTCCCCTTGGTTTAGTGGCCACAGTCCTGCCAGCAGGCCCCTCCTGGTCCTATATCATGCACTAAGTACATCTGCAGCTGCAGACTCCAAACCACTGGTCTCTGGGCACCTCCTCTGTGTCTCAGCTGTCCCTGTCCCCAAAGAGCCTCATACAAGAAGCTGCTTCCAAACTGGGAGGTTCCACATCTGGGCAGGTCCAGCTCCACGCCCAGTGAAGGGCATGAAGAAGGCTGAGGCTCTGGACTGCAGCCAGGCCTCCCAAAGGGCTCTGAGGCCAAGGTCTTCATATTCTCAGGAGGGACCAAGAGATGGAATGTGTCATTTGAACAAGTGAGTCAGCGGGTGGTGAGTGAATGATTGATCACTCAAGTGGTGGTATGCCGGCCTTCGGGCTCTGTTTGACTCTCCAGGCTCAGCTTACCTCACCCTGGTTACCAGGGAATTCCACCCTGGGCCCTCCTTTTTGTCCCCCTCCGTCACTGTGACCTCACCACCTGCTCCATTATGACCCAGTCTAGCTCCCAGTTAAAAGTGGAGGGCAGGGGGCCCAAGCAATCCTGGGACCAACGGCCATGGGTGAGAGAACCTACTATGGAGCTGAGCCGTTCCCTGGCCCCATTCCCAGGAAATGCCAGGAGCAAGGAGACGCAATTCTTCTGCTCCTGGTCAGCTTGATCTTCGTCAACGTGGGGATCAACATGGTGATTATGGTCAGGGCAGGATATGTGCAGCGGGGTTGGGGGAGCCCTGGGGTCTAGAAGGGGCTGAGGTGGGAGGGCTGCTGGGGTGTGGCCGGACAAGGGTTGGATTTCAGGGCTCACCCTGAGCCCGGCCTCACCCCTCCCCTTCTTCCCTCAGCTCTGGAGGCATCTAAAGAGATTCTTGCGGGCACTTTTGAAACGTCTTTTCCCCAAAGGTGAGTGGGCGCCAGCGTGGGCTCATGGGATGTGGGCCTGTCCCCTTTCTTCTATCCCTGCCTTGATTCTCAGGCCCTCAGGAACCCAGGCCCTGACACATCTGGCCTTTCCCCGCAGACAAGCAAGCCAGCTGTGTAGGCAGCCATCGCATGCGCATGCGCTGCTCCGTGGATCCCAAGAACCTGTGCTCAAGAGTTTCTTCCCGCTTCCGCCATGGCCCAAGCTTCTTGCTCGGGCACCCAAACCACCTTGAACCCTGGATACAAGCCAAAAACTATGAGAAGACTCCTAAGTGCTGCCGTATGCCGCCTCAGTGTGGATGGGCTGCGGCTTCCACGGAGGCTCCACGGGGACTGGGGAAGGAGCGGGTAGTGAGAGCTGGGGAGGCCCCTCCGGTCACAGTCTTAAAGTCCCAAGCCAACTTTAACTCCAGGTAAGAGACATCTTCCAAGCTCCACAGGATGAGCAAGGTGGACGTGGTTCCTCTCTGCCTGCCCCAAGAGACCAAGACTAAGACCCCAGACTCTGACCCAGCCCAGTCCCAAGCCCGGGCCCAGACCCGCCCCCCAGTTCAGCCCCTGCCCAAGCACCTGCCGGCCCAGACCTTCTCCTCAGCCCACCCCACTGAGCACACCCATCCCCCATTCTGAGATCTGCTCCTAAGGCCACGCCCTGAGCACACTTCCGCCGAGGCCCAGAATATGGGGAATATGGAATGGAAGATCTCAAATGATGCCAAAGACAAATTTGAACAGTCCAAGACCTTCCCTTACTGCAGCTTCCTTCCTTGCAGGTCTGAGAAGAGAAACACGGACCCCCAGACTCCAGTCTACCCCAAAATCCTGTATTCCAAGGATGCTGCACCTTCTCAACCTTGCCTCCATTCTCCAATGAGTGCCCAAAGCTCATCATGCACCATGAATCCACCATGCACTCTTTATCTGCCCCTTGTTTCTTTCAGATACCGGGTCCTTCATCAACACAGCAACATCCAGAAGCCCTCCAACTTAATACAAACCCCCACCTTTCCCCCAACCTCCAAGTCTTCTCAGTCTGTCCTCTCTTCCCAGGTCCCCATCCCTCCCCAGTTATCCATTACTTCCCAAATCCCAAGCCAGGCCCAAACCCCTGAACTTCCTGAGAGTCAAGGCCTCAACCAAGGCTCTGTCCTCCCAAGGACCCCAGGCCCTTCCGAAGTCTGCAGAGTTTCCTGACACCCAGGCCTAACCACAAACCCAGGCCTCCCCAAGAGCCCAGGCCTTGCTCAAGACTAAGGCCTCCACAAGCTTCCAGGCTTCCCGAAGATGCTGGAATTTACAGGGGCTCAGAACATACAACTGACCCTAGCTTACACAAGTACTCAGGAATTCATCGAGATCCTGGCCCCCATGAGAGTCCGGCCCTTACTCAATACTCTGGCTCATCCAAGAGATAGGGCCTCCATAACAACTCATGCCTTATCCCAACTCCTGGCCTCCATAAGAACCCTCTAGGAACTGACTCTGTCCAAGTTTTGGGCCCACATCAGACCCGACAGTCATTTATATCTGAGGCAGTTCCTCGAAAGGAGGATGCAGGGCAGCACATACCATGGACTTCTATCCCACCCAGTCAGAACTCCTGCTCTCCCAAGGCTCAGGTGGCCTACAATGACCTGCAAACCTTCTCAGAAGTACCTGTACTGATTGAGCTGCAATCATCCTCCCGGCGAGCAGGCAGCCTAGACTGGGTGTACCACCCAATGGATACACTTCCTCCAGCCTGCCAGAATTATCACCAGATGTCTACGTCTCCCAAAACCAGCTGGAAGCGCTACTGTCCTGGGTCAGGAACCCGGCTCGGGCATGTGGTCTTTGACGCCCGCCAGAGACAGTTCAGAGCAGGCAGGGACAAGTGAGAAGCTCTGTCTCCCAGGCGCCTTCACTGAGAGATATCCAACAACTCACCAGAGACCATCAAGGAGTGGGTTGGATTCTGAGGGTCCCCTCCTTCATAGGCCTGTAAATTTTTCGAGGTGTCTCCACTTAATTTTCTTGCCCATGGGCTTAGGCCTAGTTCACTGTGGAGACAGACCCCTGGAAAATTTGCTCATCAAGGAGTGGGGATATCAGTGTGTGATGAGCAACTTAGAAAAAGAGGGGACAGATATGCATGAGGAATAAAGAGGCAAGAGAAGTGTTCTGCGGTTGTTTGAGGACATTCACCCCAGCCCCATCCCACAGGGCCTGATGAGGACCTAAGGAATGCCTGCTTTCCCTCCATCGCTGTCTAGCTGAATCTGTCATCCCCAAGGCCCTAGAGCTGCATTGTCAATTACAGTAGCCACTAGCCAAATGCCTATTAGAATGTAAATTAGTTCAAATTAAGGAAAACTTAATTCTGTTAAAAATTAAGTTAAAAATTCTCTTCCTCAGGGAACGGAATTTCCCTGGCATCCAATTCTGTTCCCTGGCGGTCCAGGTGTTGGGACCTGGCGCTTTCACTGCTGTGGCTGGGTTTCTATCCCTGGTCTGGGAACTCAGACCCCGCAAGCTTCATGGTTTGGCCAAAAAAAAAAAAAATTCTGTTACTCAGTGCCATGACATTCTAAGTGCTCAGTAGGCACATGGAGCTAGCGGCTACTGTATTGGACGGCACAGATTTAGAACATTTCCATCATCATGGAAAATGCTATTAGAGAGCAGTGCTTTAGAGTTTAGAGCAATTTTCCTTTCCCTGTCACACACCCCCAGCACCTTAAAACTCCCGCAGAGCTCAGAGAACTTAGTTCGTTTTAGGGTGGCTCAGAGGCCACCCTCGGGGAGGAGGTAACATGTGGGGATGGACAGCCAATGCCTGATTTCCCCGGACTGTGAGAAAGAGCCCAGGCTTCAGTATTCCTCATCTGGTCTCTTGGGTCACGATCAGATGTATGGAAACTTGCCTCCCCCGTTCTGGGCTGTGTCTGGGACTCTTGGTTACTGAAGGAGAAGACCTCTCTTTGTCAGTGACTAGGAGAACTTGTGTTTTAGGCTGCCCAACCTGAGCCCTGGATTCTGAGGGTCCCCTCCTTCATAGGCCTCTAAATTTTTCGAGGTGTCTCCACTTAATTTTCTTGCCCATGGGCTTAGGCCTAGTTCACTGTGGAGACAGACCCCTGGGAAAAAGGAATGTAAGAATTCCTGGGCTGCCGGCCCGAAGCCTGGCGGCGCAACTCCCCCCTGGCCCACGGACGGAGCCTCCCAGCTGTGCTCACAGCCAGCCCAACTGCAGCCCGCACCCCTTCACGGGACACTTGAACTACTCCTGGGTACCCCACGAGGTGTGGCGCCGGGCGGCCCAATGGGCCGAGATGCTGCCCGTGCGGCGCCCTCTGGCCACGTCCGCCTCCCTCACGGTGCTGGCCGAGGCCTCGTACAAGCGGGCCCCGGCTCCCAGCTCAGCGCTGCTCCTCCGCCCCTCCCAGCACTTGCCGGACGTCAGGCTAACAAGCACCCTCCACCTCCACCCACCTTCATGCCACTCAGCCGGAACCCGGGGGGCAATGCCAACTACCAGGTGTATGACAGCCTGGAGCGGAAGCGGCAACCGCAGGAGAGCCAAGCACGGGCCAACTCGCCGCTACCTTCCACCTCGGCCTCGAGGCCCTCTCTGTACAGGAGCCAGACTGGGAAAATGAACTGACCGGCGGCATATGGGGGCGGGGGCGGGGGCGGGGGCGCAAGGCATGGAGAGAGGAATAAAGAGCGCCAGAGTCCAGGAAACATTGGTGGTCTGTGGCTTGGAAGCGCCATTCCTTCTGCCAGCCTGGGCCCCTGCCCTTGGGTTCCTGCAATAAGAAGCCAGTGTCCCCTTCTTGGCCTGAGGGTCCCCTTGGTTTAGTGGCCACAGTTCTGCCAGCAGGCCCCTCCTGGTCCTATACCATGCACTAAGTACATCTGCAGCTGCAGACTCCAAACCCCTGGTCTCTGGGCACCTCCTCTGTGTCTCAGCTGTCCCTGTCCCCAAAGAGCCTCATACAAGTAGCTGCTTCCAAACTGGGAGGTTCCACACCTGGGCAGGTCCAGCTCCAGGCCCAGTGAAGGGCATGAAGAAGGCTGAGGCGGACTCCAACCAGGCCTTCAGCAGGCCTCTGAGGCCGAGGTCTTCCTAGTCTCAAGAGGGGCCAAGAGACGGAATGTGTCATTTGAACAAGTGAGTCAGTGGGTGGTGAGCAGATGAATGACCACTCGAGGGGAGGTGTGCCGGCCACCGGGCCCTGTTTGACTGTCCAGGCTCAGCTTACCTGACCCTGGTTACCAGGGAATGCTACCCTGGGTCCTCCTTTTCGTCCCCCTCCCTCCCTGTGACCTCACCACCTGCCCCATTATGACCCAGTCTGGCTCCCAGTGACTATGTGGAGGCCAGGGGACCCAGGCAGTCCTTGGACCCCCGGCCATGGGTGAGCGAGCCCTCTACCGAGCCGAGCCGTGCTCTGGCACCATCCCCAGGAAATGCCAGGAGCTAGGAGACTCAATTCTTTTGCTCCTGATCAGATTCATCTTCCTCAACTTGGGGATGAACGTGGTGACTATGGTCAGAGCAGGATCTGGGCAGCGGAGCTGGGGGAGCCCTGGGGCCTTGAAGGGGCTGAGGTGGGAGGGCTGCTGGGGTGTGGCCGGACAAGGGTTGGATTTCAGGGCTAACCCTGCTCTCAGTCTCCCCCCTCCCCTGCTTCCCTCAGCTCTGGAGCCATCTGAAGGGTTACTTGCGGGTACTTTTCAATCGTATTCTCCCCAAGGGTGAGTGGGCGCCAGCGTGGGCTCAGGGCATGTGGGCCTGTCCCCTTTCTTCTATCCCTGCGTTGGTTCTCAGCCCCTCAGGAAGCCAGGCCCTGACCCATCTCGCCTTTCCCCGCAGACAAGCAAGCCAGCTGTGTAGGCAGCCATCGCATGTGCATGCGCTGCTCCGTGGATCCCAAGAACCTGTGCTCAAGAGTTTCTTCCCGCTTCCGCCATGGCCCAAGCTTCCTGCTCGGGCACCCAAACCACCTTGACTCCTGGATACCAGACAAAAAATATGAGAAGGCTCCTAAGTGCTGCTGGATGCCGCCTCAGTGTGGACGGGCTGCGGCTTCCACGGAGGCTCCACGGGGACTGTGGATGGAGCGGGTAGTGAGAGCTGGGGAGGCCCCTCCGGCCACAGCCTTAAAGTCCCAAGCCTCTTTGTACTCCAGGCAGGAGACATCTTCCAAGCTCCGAAGGATGAGCAAGGTGGACGTGTTTCCACTCCGCCTGCCCCAAGACAGCAAGACTAAGACACCAGACTCTGACCCAGCCCAGTCCCCAGCCCGGGCCCAGACCCGCCCCCCAGTTCAGCCCCCTGCGCATGCTCCTGCCAAGGCCCAGACCACCTCCTCAGCCCACCCCCCTGAGCACACCCGCCCCCGACCCAGGCTGAGACCTGCTCCCGAGGCAACGCCCATGAGCACACTTCCGCCCAGGCCCAGGCCTTCTCCCTACTGCACCCCACTGGGAACACTCCTGCCAAAGCCCAGACCTTCTCCTCCACCCACCCCTCTTAGCACGCCCCACCTCAGGCCCAGACTTGCTCCACATTCCACTCCCCTGAGCACACCACCCCCCAGGCCCAGACCCCCTCTCCAGCCCTCACCCCTGAGCACAGCCCTGCCCAGGTCCATGGCCCTGAGCATACCTCAGCCCATACCCCAGCCCAGGCCCAAGACCAGGACACCTCACATGCCTCAGCCCAGTCCCTGGGCCAAACATCTGTCTGCACCCTGACCCATGCTCATCTGACCTATATCCATGCCAACACTCTGGTCCCTCTCCCAACTTCTGCCCCTGCTACTACTCCTGCCCTAGCCCCTACACCAGTCCCTGTCCCGATCTCTGCCACAACCTCTGTCCCAGGGCTGGGCATGGCCCTGACGAACACTCAAGTCCCGTCCACCACCCCTACGCCCATTCTAGGTTCTATTCCCTCTACCTTGTCTGCCTTTAGCCAAGGCCTCTCCTCCGGCCATGTGGTCTACCATGACCGCAGGGTAAAGCAGAACTTATTCCATGTGTGTCCGCCTCAGAACTCTGGGTATTCCAGAAAGAACTTGCTGCTGGATGCCGGCTCAGTGTGGACGGGCTGGTACCCCCTCCAGGCCCCAAGAGGGGCATGGTCTGGTGAGCTCTGGTACAGCAGAGCAAACACTGAAGCAATGTAGTAGGGACAGTGCCAAGCCCTCCACAGGATCCATACTGGGTTACCTGGAGTTGGGGAATATGGAAGGGAAGATCTCAAATGATGCCAAAGACAAATTTGTACAGTCCAAGACCTTCCCTTATTGCAGCTTCCATCCTGGCAGTTCTGAGAAGAGAAACACGGACCCCCAGACTCCAGTCTACCCCACATTCCTGGTGTACTCCAAGGATGCTGCACCTTCTCAACCTTGCTTCCATTCTCCAACCAGTGCCCAGAGCTCACCATGCACCATGCCTCCACCATGCACTCTTTCTCTGCCTCTTGTTTCTCCCAGATCCTTTGTCCTTCAACACAGCAACCACCAGAAGCCCTCCACGTTAATACAACCCCCCACCTTTCCCCCAACCTGCAAGTCTCCTCAGTCTGTCCTCTCTTCCCAGGGCCCCATCCCTCCCCAGTTAGCCACTACTTCCCAAACCCCAAACCAGCCCCAACCCCCTAAACTTCATGAGAGTCTAGGCCTCAACCAAGGCTCTGTCCTCCAAAGGACCCAGGCCCTTCAAAAGACTGTAGAGTTTTCAGAAACCCAGGCCTTACCCCAAATCCAGGCCTCCACAAGGACCCAGGCCTTATCCAAGACCCAGGCCTCCACAAGAACCCAGGCCTTACGTGAGACCCAGGTCTCCCCAAGAACCCAGGCCTTGCTCAAGATCCAGGCCTCCACAAGCTTCCAGGCCTTACCCAAGCCCCTTACCTCTGCAAGAATCCAAGCCTTTTCCACGACTCTGATCTTCAGAAGAATCCAGTCATTACCCAAGATTCTGGCTCCCAGAAGAGCTTAGGTTCTACTCGAGATAGACGTTTCTTTATACGCCCATATCTCACCCAACCCTCTGGTCTCCACAAGAACACACCATTTCTCCAAACTTCTGACATTCAGAGGAGCTCAGGCTTTATGCATGATTCTGGAGTCTATAGGAATCTGGAACGAAAGCAAGAGACTGTATTCTATAAAAGTCAAGAGCTCTCCCAAAAAACTGGCTTCCATAATAGCCCACACCCTTCTCAACATTCTGGATGTGACAAGAGTACAGGTAACGCCCAAGATTCAGGAGTCTCTAGGAGTCCAGACTTTACCCAAGATTCTGGGCCAGAGAAGCGTCTGTACCTTGCCCAAGACTCTGGAGTCAAAGAGAGCTCAGGCCTTTGCCAGGAATCTGAAGAGCCCAGGCCTTGTGCAAACCCCTTCGCCTCCATAAGGGCTCAAGCCTTACCTGAGACTCAGGAGACTACAAGAATCCAGGTCTTACCCAAGATTCTGGAGTCTGCAGGAGCCAAGGCCTTACTCAGGATTCTGACCTCTGTAAGAAACCAGGCCTTACCCAAGCCACTAAAGTCAAAAGGAGATGTGGCCTTACCTAAGATGCTGGAAATTACAGGAGCTCAGAACATAACCATGACCTTAGCTTTCACAAATACTCGGGAATTAATCGAGATCCTGGCCCCCATAAGTGTCCAGCCCTTACTCAAGACTCTGGCTTATCCAAGAGATCAGGCCTCCATAACAACTCATGCCTTATCCCAAACCCCGGCCTCCACAAGAACCCTCTAGGAACTGACTCTGTCCAAGTTTTGGGCCCACATCAGACCCGACAGTCATTTATATCTGAGGCAGCTCCTCGAAAGGAGGATGCAGGGCAGCACATACCATGGACTTCTATCCCACCCAGTCAGAACTCCTGCTCTCCCAAGGCTCAGGTGGCCTACAATGACCTGCAAACCTTCTCAGAGGTACCTGTACTGATTGAGCTGCAATCATCCTCCCGGCGAGCAGGCAGCCAAGACTGGGTGTACCACCCAATGGATACACTTCCTCCAGCCTGCCAGGACTATCGCCAGATGTCTACGCCTCCCAAAACCAGCTGGAAGCCCTACTGTCCTGGGTCAGGCACCCGGCTCGGCCATGTGGTCTTTCAGGCCCGCCAGAGACAGTTCAGAGCAGGCAGGGACAAGTGCGAAGCTCTGTCTCCCAGGCGCCTTCACCGAGAGACATCCAACAACTCACCGGAGACCATCAAGGTTTGGGGATATCAGTGTGCTCAGAGCAACTTAGAAAAAGAGGGGACAGATATGCATGAGGAGTAAAGAGAAAAGAGAAGTGTTCTGTGGGTGGTTGAGGACATCCACCCCAGACCAATTCCACAGGACCTGATGAGGATCTAAGGTATCCGTGCTTTCCCTCCATCGTTGTCTAGCTAAATCCGTTATCCCCAAGGCCCTAGAGCTGCACTGTCAACTACAGTAGCCACTAGCCAAATGCATATTAGAATGTAAATTAGTTAAAATTAAGGAAAATTAGTTCTGTTAAAAATTAATTTAAAATGTTAAAAATTCTCTTCTTTAGGGAACAGAATTTCCCTGGCATCCAATTCTGTTCCCTGGTGGTCCAGTTGTTGGGACTTGGCGCTTTCACTGCTGTGGCTGGGGTTCAATCCCTGGTCGGGGAACTCAGATCCCGCAAGCTTCATGGCTTGGCCAAAAAAAAAAAAAAATTCTGTTCCTCAGTGCCACGACCTTCTAAGTGCTCAGTAGGCACATGGAGCTAGCGGCTACTGTATTGGACGGCACAGATTTAGAACTTTTCCATCATCATGGAAAATGCTATTGGAGAGCAGTGCTTTAGAGTTTAGAGCAATTTTCCTTTCCCTGTCACCCACCCCCAGCATCTTAAAGCTCCCCCAGAGACCAGAGAACTTAGCTATTTTTAGCGTGGCTCAGAAGCCACCCTCTAGGGAGGAGGTAAGATGTGGGGCTGGACACCCAGTGCCTGATTTCCCCAGACTGTGAGAAAGAGCCCAGGCTTCAGTTTTCCTCATCTGGTCTCTTGGCTCATGACCAGATGTATGGAAACTTACCTCCCCCGTTCTGGGCTGTGTTTGGGGCTCTTGGTTACTGAGGGAGAAGACCTCTCTTTGTCAGTGACTAGGAAACCTTGTGTTTTAGGCTCCCTAAA
Organism: Phocoena phocoena; assembly: GCF_963924675.1. NCBI lineage: Eukaryota > Metazoa > Chordata > Mammalia > Artiodactyla > Phocoenidae > Phocoena > Phocoena phocoena. Next base: position 37,785,979 of record NC_089237.1, on the reverse strand, counting down.
TTGAGCCCTGGATTCTGAGGGTCTCCTCCTTCATAGGCCTCTAAATATTTCGAGGTGTCTCCACTTAGTTTTCTTGCCCATGGACTCAGGCCTAGTTCACTGGGGAGACAGACCCCTAGGAAAAAGGAATGTTAGAATTCCTGGTCCAGTATGCATTGGTCTAATCTGTGAGCGTGTCTCTGGTGTCCTATCTTTCTGTCCTATTATTCTGACTCCTAGGTTCATCCTGGACTTAAGCTGTGTCCATGATAGCACTGGTCGCTGAAAGCCATTTCCTTCGCCTGATAATTTTTCATTGCCCTGCCCTAGCCCAGCTGGAGTTTCCTCTGGACTTGATTTTCAGTCCTGATAACTGTTCTGTATACACACATAAACTGCGAGATTCCAAAGTGTTTTCCCTGACACCACTTGTGTGTCTGAGGTGGGCAACACTAATATGTCCCTTCACTGAGTCAGATGTCCATCCCTGGGTCACTATATGCACACTATCGGTGTGTTCTTGTCTAACGTTACCACCACCGATTCCAAGGAGATACGTCCCAGCTGGAGAGCCCATTTCCAACAGCTCTCTGGCTGAGCTCTGAACTTGGACAAGTCATGTGCAACCTTTCTAGGCTTGCAGTCTCATCTCTAAACTGAAGTTATAATTGCATGCAAGAACCCTTCTAGATTTAAATGACCAGGGCTCCTCTACTCCCAAGTGAGATGTAGAGTCCCCTATTTCTCCGCATTCCCTAGTGTATGTCCCTCATTATTGTTTGCTATTCAGATCCATCCTATTAGGCCTCTGTTCTAACCCCAAGGAGTGTTTGTGCGCTTCACCTGGCCTTGTAAAGACACAGAATAGTTTATCATAAAGACAAAGAATAGCTTACCTCCATAGAAACTACAACTTCCATCAGGCACTACTTCAACGGAACAGCAAAGGATGTGGGGGCGTGGCCCCAACGCCCTGGTAGCTTTGAAGACACACTACAACTCCCAGGATAGCCGCGAGATCTCTGCAGAGCGAAAGGAGTGACTGAACTCTGACTGGAGGCCGGGCTGGTCCGGAACCACCCCGACAGTCTCCAGAAAGGGGCGTGGTTATAATTTAAGGGCGTGGCCTTACAGGCAGCAGGAAGAAGTTACCTGTTGAATCTTCCTATCCATTCTCTTCCCAGCCTTTGTAGCTAACCCTAAGAGGGAAGCCGCAAACCACCAGCCTCTTCTGAAAAAGAGGTAAGGGGACGTAGACAAGGGGCAGCGAAGGAGGCAATTGCATTCCTTAGGAGGGGCCAAACAGCTACTTTCTACCTGCTGAGTCAGGTGAACCGTTCCATGGGGGCGGGGACCAGCATATGAGAAAAGGGCAAGGACGGAGGAGGTATTTATTTGTTCTCTTTCAAGACTAAATTTAGGGCCCTTCGTCTGCAGACCCATTGGCGGACTGTGTCTTGGGAACCCTCTTGGCCTCTGGAAGAGCCAAGAACGGGGACCAGTTTTCCGCAGCAAAAGGTACGGCCCGTCTGGGCTTCCTCCCGTTTGTGTATTTCCTAGCCCCCAAACGACAGAGCCATATGGCTTCCGCGGTCTGGGGGAGTGCTCCCTGGTTGGGCCCACCGCCCCCAGCCCCAGCCCGGCCGCTCACGGACATCGACTTCTGCTCTGGGGCGCAGCTGCAAGAACTAACCCAACTGATCCAGGAGCTGGGTGTGCAGGCGAGCTGGAGTGAAGGTCCCAAGCCAGGACCAGATCTCCTCCAGGCCAAGGACTTTGTTTTCTCTTTGCTTGCTAAGTAACCCTCCGAGCCTTCGGGAACTTGCAGCTCTCAGCTCCGCCTCACCCCGCCCCGGCTCTGGATCACGACTTTACGATCCCTTCTCTTTCCTTAGGTCTCGTTCACCGCCGGGACCCTCGCTTTCCTCCTCAGGCAGAGCTCCTGCTGCTTCGTTGCGGGATTCGCGAGGGCTCCCTGGATCTGGGGCCTGCGCCTCTAGGTCCCTACGCTCGGGGACCTCACTACAACGCCGGCTTCACACTCCTGGTGCCCGTGCTTTCGCTAGATGGCACTGGGCAGGAGCTGCAACCGGACGTGGGATCCTGTTACACATGGCTCTTCCTCCCAGAGCAGGTACGCGGAACCTCGGCCCGGGAGGCATGGCAGGATTTCCTAGGACCCCTAGTCCCAGGAGGACGTGATTCGATCCACCCAGCCCAAAGCAAAGAAACTCCCAAGGATCCGCAAATCTCCGTGGACTGGCTACACGTCACTGAGCCTGAGGCACACGAGTCTTTGGAAAACTCACCTAGTAATGTTTCAGTGCCAGAGTTGCCTCAACAAGACGTAACCGATGTTGGCTTTCCCTCACCACTGAAAAAAACGGAATGGTGACGTCACCAAAGCAACCGACGTTAGCCCAGTGCCACAGCCGTTGGAGGCTCCGGAGGCGTGGCCCACATTGTGCCCCGCCCAGGTGGCTGCCTGGTTCTCTGCTTCGCTGGCTGCGGTCACTGAGTCCCCGTTTCCGGTTCCGGGTGCCCCGCGCTTGGTCCACGCAGCCCGCCACGCGGGGGTCACCAGCATCCTCCTGGCTACGCCCGGGCCCCCGCGCCGCCTCCTGCTTTTCGACTTGATCCCCGTGGTGTCCGTGGCCGGCTGGCCCCAGGGGCCTCGGAGCCACTCGTGGGCCGGCCCGCTGGCCTCGGAGTCGTCTTCCTTCTACCTGGTGCCCGGCGGCGGCGGCGGCGGCACAGAGCGGCCGGACGCCTCCGGCTGGCAGTTCTGCTTCGCCCGCCAAGAGCTGGCGCTCAAGACGCGCATATCCGTTCCCCTGCTGCAAGCGCACGCGGCGGCTCAGGCGCTGCTGCGCCCTCTGGTGGCCAGGACTAGGGTCGCGGCGCCCTACCTCCTGCGGACGTTGCTCTACTGGGCGTGTGAGCGGCTGCCCGCGCCCTCTCTGGCGCGAGCCGAGAATGCGGGCGCCTGCTGCCTCGGGCTGCTGGATGAGCTGGGCCGGGTGCTCGAGGCCGGGACGCTGCCCCACTATTTTCTGAGTGGCCAAAAGCTCCGTGCGGGGGACGGCGCCGCTTCGCTGCTCTGGGCGTTGGCCCTGCTTCGCAGGGACCCTGCCCGCGCCCTGCGCGCCGCTGTGGAAGAGGCCAAGGCTGCACGCAAGGGGGGGCGGCTTAGCGGGCGTGGGAGGCGGGGCCCATTAAAGAGTCTGTTCCTACTAACCTGGAATGTGCTTCTGTTGGCCAGCGGGATGTGGAGGGGACTGCTCTCCCCTCACCTGGGAGACAGGCTGAGCCCTTTGGGCCTGAAGAGCCCGTTCTAGAAGGCCTCCTCGCCGGTTCCTCCGCTTCCTCCCCCCTCCTCCCGCCCCATCCCTGGCACAGGTCGTTCCATTCTGGCCTCTCCACTTTCCAAATCTGTGGCCAGCACCCCTCCCACTCCGGTGCAGCCTCTGGCATCCATCTCCCGCCTGTTCTTATGGTCTTTTCTCTTAGGAGTCAATAGGGGTGGGGGTAATATATTTGCTGAAAGAACGTGTAAAGGAGAAAGGTATGGAGACCAGGGACTGACCAATTTGTCTCACACAAAAGCAGAGACATTAAGGAGGCCGGATTTCACCCCAGGCTAGACCTCACCACCACCGCTATCTCTTCAGTTATTCCCCCCACCTTCCTCATCCAGTTCTTTCCTCCATCCCGGGCAGTAGGGTCCCTTTCTCCATTCTCGGGGCATCCGCCATTCCATCTATCTAAGCCCAACCTCTCCCCCCCATCCAGAGTTCCATTCAGTGAAGTCGCCTCCTTGTCCCTCCTCCTCTGAACCCGGAGACATGCGAGACATGCGGCCTTGCCTCGGCTCCGCCTGTCTCTAAGACCGTCGCCACTCCCTGCCTCCAAGGAACACCGGGGTTCCGCCCGCCCAGCTTCACCTCCCCCTCTTTCCCGGCGTCTCCGCCCCCTGCCCCGCCCCCGGACCGGCTCTCGTGGGAGGGGGAAGCCGCTGTAGCCGCCGCCGCCGCCGCCTCAGCCTCAGCTTCCCACAGCCGCTACCGCTGCCGCCGCTCCGCTTGGTCCAGCTGCCAGGCCCAGCGCTCACTTCGCCAGACCAGGGCGCTTGCGGAGACACTCTCACTCCTTCCTGGGGTCCGGGACGCCTTGCCGGGCGTGGGGGGAAGCTCCGCTTGTGGGGTACAGGGAGGGAGGAGCCTGGAACCGGAGCCAGCGCCCGCCGTCCCCGGATCGACAAGAGAGGACAGGTTGAGGGGTGTCAGGGAAGGAAGAGGGGGCGCTATAGGCAGTCCCAGGGAGGACAAGGAAGCCCTGTCGCAGAAAGCTCTGATGCGCTCTGACTTATAGCGGGTCTGTTCACATTTGGGGACCCGTGACAACGTGGGTGCACTCCTCTCTCGGGGGGCTGGTTGGATTGGAGGGCGTGGGATCTAAACAGCACCAGCTGTCCCCGAGGATATTAGGGGCTGTCAGAAAAAAGGAAAAAAGCCAAAAACCTATGCTCCTTATTCCGAGGTGACACAGGGCCCTCCAGACAACCACCTGGTGTAACCACTAGGAAGGGCGGATTTGGAGATGACTTCAAAAGGAGTGGATGGTAACAAGGTGAGGAAAGGGGCTCAGCAGCTGGAATGCTGTGCCACTAGAAATGGGGGTGACTTGGTAAAAAGCGGTATCGTCCAGAGACAGGGTCTGGGAACCTCTTCTTGCTGATTGGCGACAGTCTGGATATTTCAAGGCATACCTTTTTGGGGACTTCAGGGAAAAAAAGTGGGGGAGTCTTCAATTAGAGGGTGGCAAAAGAAAAGACACCAAGGTTGGGTTCTTCCTAGACACTGGCAGCACCCCAGCAGGGGTGGGGTGAGCTAATATCCCCAAAGCTAAGGACCCACACCCTTAAAATTACAAGAGTGGCTTTGGCAGGAGTGCAGGGCCCGGAAATAGGGTGGAAAGGTGCCTGGGGATATTGGAACCACATCCTGGAAAATTTGAGGGTCTTGGCTTTGGGATAGTGTTAGTGGGGGACAGGGACACTGGAGATCAGAGAAGGGGGAGTTTTCTGTGGGGGGCAAAGGTCGAGGGTGGGGTCAACTGAGAGGTACATAGGCTGCTGGGTCTGGCGAAGCTAGCACGAGGCCCAAGGGTGGGAGCTGGTGCCTGGGGTGGGGGTCGTCTAGGGCTTATCCTCAGGTCCCGTGGGTGAGGCGGCGAGTCGGACCGGAGAGTCAAGAGCATGTCCTGGTGAGCTAGCGGGCTTCTCCGGGGTGGCCCAGCGCGCTCCGGGAGCCTGCGGGTTTTGGGGTGTCTCCTCCCGGGGCGCCATGGCGGCACTGGCCAGCAGCCTCATCCGGCAGAAGCGGGAGGTCCACGAGCCCGGGGGCAGCCGGCCCGTGTCGGCGCAGCGGCGCGTGTGTCCCCGCGGCACCAAGTCCCTTTGCCAGAAGCAGCTCCTCATCCTGCTGTCCAAGGTGCGAATGTGCGGGGGTGGGGGGGGGGGTTGGCGCGCGCGACCGGACCGCTGACCGGGTGAGTGGCTGGGGCGGGGTCTCCGGGCCGGGGGTCTCTCTGCCTGGGAGGTTGCGGCCAGGGACTCGGAAGAGCGGGGCCCGACTGACGGGGACTGCCCGAAAGTGAAAGGGGGTGGGCCTGGACCACAAACCCTCGGCCAGACGATGCCTCAGTTTCCCTTGTCTCGCGTCCATAACCCCGAGTCTCCTCGCTTTCGAGGGCAAGGGGAAGGCTTGAGGGGCTAAGCCTGGTGCCCCGAAGCCTGGAAGCTCCCGCTCGCCCCCCCCACCAACACAGGAGTCCCCACCCCCACCATCCTCTTACTACGTGCCCTCTCTCTCGATTCTTTCAATGCCGAGCGGAGGGGCCTGGGGGTTCCGGAAGCCTGGGTCACCCAGAGGGTTTCTGCGGCTCCGGAAGCCCCGTCCCCGCCCCGGTTCTCCCGCTCCTCCGAGCCTTGGCTCCGTTCCTCCTCGCCGAGCTTGCCTGGCTCGGTACCAATCTCCCCAGCTCTCCCCCGGGTGTCCTTGCAGCTACCTCGCGAGTCCGCCCCTCTGTGCGCCCTCCTCCCGTGACCTGCACTTCAAGAAGGGAGCTGGGCACTCCCCAATGACCGCCTACGCGGCTCAGAAATCGGGCCCCACGGGCTCAGGAGACCCTCTGCCGCGAGGAACTCAGACACACTACACGGCTGGATAGCCGCACGGAGACTGGTGGTCGTACCATCTACGAGGGGGTACCAGGAACTCGGCCGCAAGCGCCAGGCAAAGAGAGTTGTGAAAGTTAGCCTGTGGTCCCCGTCCAGGTGCGACAGGCGGGAAGTCCCTCTGGCCTCGCTCCCGTCCGCTCTCAGCTCCCCTAGGGGGAGACCCCCCCACCCCCCCGCTGGCGTCCTCCTCCCCCCGCCGCCGGCCCTCCGCAGTGGTACGGTCAGCAGCCCACCCTTTGTGTGGGACTCAGCCCCCACGTGAGTCAGCCTGCCTCACCAGCTCCCTGGCCCCTCCCCCATTTCCTTGGTTTAGTACCGAATATCCCCCATCCCAGGTGGGTTACCTGGCTGAAGGGGAGAGGCTGAGCCTCAGGGAGGGCTGGGCCCCCGTGAGCCAGCAGACTGACAGACAGACAGATGGGTCAGTGTCAGGCTGGCGGTGGGCCAAGGCGAGGCCCGCGCGAAGCGAGCGGCAGCTGCAGCAGCAGGTGCTGAGTCAGCGTCAGGTCCAGTCCCACCCCCATTCCTGAGGGTGCGACCCTACCCTGGGGTCACCTTAATGCCCCCCACATTCGCAAACACACTGCACTTTCAGCAGCTCTGCCTGTCTCCCTCTGTCCTCTGCGTTTCCATGTATCTCTCCCTTTCCTCTTCCTTCTTCTCCCCTCCCCCCATCCTGGTTGAGCTGTAGAGTAGGAATTAAACCTTTAAATAAATTTCAGTCAATTAAACTGAAAGCTGGTAAGAGGAAGCAGAAGGGACCCACACCCCAGCTTCCTCTGGAGTCAAAGAGAGGTGGGATAGAGCTTGCTTAGAGGGTCAGGGAGCTGGGGCCCTGGGACCCTCTTCCTTCCCTCCATCCTCCTTTCTTTCTCTCCTCTGATCCCGCCAAGTGTAGCAATGTTTCTGGGAACAGAGATGTCATGTTCCAAGATGAATGTCTCTCTCTCCAGAGCCTCAGCTCAAAGGCATCGTCACCAAACTGTTCTGCCGCCAGGGTTTCTACCTCCAGGCGAATCCCGATGGGAGCATCCAGGGCACCCCAGAGGACACCAGCTCTTTCAGTGAGAGGGGAATCCAGCTGCTGGGTGGGAAGGGGGAGCGCAGGCATAGGAGATGACAGTCCTATTGTGGCTTCAGGTTCTGTTGTTTTCAGTCTGGCTCTTTGACCCCGCAAAGGAAGAAGTAGAACTAGGACCATAATTGGGGGGGGGGGCTCAGATGGGCATTGGAGGCTTGGGGTACCGATACCCCTTCTCTCTACCCGCAGCCCACTTCAACCTGATCCCTGTGGGGTTCCGTGTAGTCACCATCCAGAGTGCCAAGCTGGGTCATTACGTGGCCATGAACACTGAGGGGCTGCTCTACAGCTCGGTGAGACAAGGGGGCAGGGTGGCCTGCAGTCAGGGGACTCCCCTAGCTACAGTCTTCCCAACTAGATATTTTGCAGCTCAGGGCTTCCTCTCCCTCCAGCTCTTGCCGACACCCTGTCCTCACTGCCCGCTCCCAAGCACCTCCTCTAGCGTCCCTCCAATCCCTTCTCCTCCAATAGCCTCCTAAATACACCCAGGCTCTTTGAATGTCCAACTCTTGCCACCTTTTAGGACCCCTGTGTCTTCTCCAACCTCCTCTAGACCTCATTATTACTCACTTCCCCAGAGTCATTCAGGATGCTGGGGAAGGATTCAGGAACTCCTCCAAGCAGAAATTCCCTCCAGGTGCCCTGGATGGTGAGAGGTTGGGAGTAGAGCAGAGAGAAGTTATCTTCTTATCCCAGGTCCCCAGAAGTCTAGTTCCCGGCCCTCGGGGGGCCACCAGACTCTTCCTCATCCTCCCTTTCTCCCATTTCCTGCATGGACTCAGAAGTTGGCTCTGCCAGTCTCAAACATATGGATTATATCCTACCTTGTTCTTCCCAGGGCTCCCTTCTGTTCAGTGATGTGTCTTTTTGTCTTTCTGTCTGTGTGTGCCTTTCTGGGTCTTTGTCTCCTCAGCCACATTTCACAGCTGAGTGTCGCTTTAAGGAGTGCGTCTTTGAGAATTACTATGTCCTGTACGCCTCTGCTCTCTATCGCCAGCGTCGTTCTGGCCGGGCCTGGTACATGGGCCTGGACAAGGAGGGCCGAGTCATGAAGGGAAATCGAGTCAAGAAGACCAAGGCAGCCGCCCACTTTGTGCCCAAGCTCCTGGAGGGTGAGTATGGACCCCTAGCGAAGAGGTGGACCACATGGGATGGTATTGACCTTGACATGGACATTTAGTGACACCCAGCTAAGGGGCTATAAGTGTTTTAAGAGGACACATGCTATGACAGGTCAAGCCAGGAAGGCTTTGGCCTTTGGAGGTTTGGGAAGCTCTCCTTCTGTGGGTTCCCAGCGGAGCAGTGTAGGGGAAGGGAGCCCTTCCGAATGATCACATGTGACAGTTTTTCCAAATGTTTACCTATTACATTACATAGCTTGCTGGTTTTCCAGCTCCCTGTAGTAGTTACATCCCTGCCTGCCACTCAGCCCCAAAACCAAAACCACACATTTTATTCTTTGGGTAGCACAGCACCCCACTGCTAGGTACTAGTTTCCATATTGGTCAGCTTTCACTACCATAACAACCCCCCCACCTCATTCCCCAAATCGGTGGCTTATAACAAGAAACATTCCTTTTTGCTCTCAAGTCTGCAGGTCAGTTGCATCTCTGCTCCAGCCTGTGGGTCAGCTCCTTGCCCCACGTCTTCCCACTCCTGGGCTCAGGCTAAAGGAACAGCTCTTGTTTAGGATATGTCATTCTCCTGGCAGAGGATCCAGGAAAAAGAAACTTGCAATGCTTTTAAAGCTTCTGCTAAGCTATGGCACATGTCCTATCTGCTCACATTCTGTTGGCTCAAGGAAGTTACATGGCCAAGCACAAAGCCAATGTTGTAGGGCAATATATTCTGAATCATTTTAAACAAGAATAGAGTCTCTCACAGATATCAAGGAGCTCTTGATACATTCTTATATAATCCTGTGTTAGGATGTGGATTGCCATATAGTCTACGATTTGTAGCTTATTTTCTTTCTTTTTTCTTTCTTTCTTTCTTTCTTTGGCTGCGCCGGTCTTAGTTGCAGCATGCAGGATCTAGTTCCCTGACCAGGGATCGAACCCAGGCCCCCTGCACTGGGAGCGCGGAGTCTTAACCACTGAACCACCAGGGAAGTACCTGTAGCTTATTTTCAAGTTGTCTTTTTAAGAAAGAAAACTCTTAATTGTAATACAGAAAATGTATCATTCTTTTCTTTTACAGTCAACATTTTTGTATCTTGTTTAAGAAATCTTTCCCTTCCCCAAAGTTCAAAAGATATTTCTATTAAAGTTTTCTATTAAAATTTTCAGGGACGTATTTTTTTTAAAGAAGATGTTGGGGGTAGGAGTTTATTAATTAATTTATTTATTTTGGCTGTGTTGGGTCTTCGTTTCTGTGTGAGGGCTTTCTCTAGTTGTGGCAAGCGGGGGCCATCTTCACCGCGGTGCGCGGGCCTCTCACTGTCGCAGCCTCTCTTGTTGCGGAGCACAGGCTCCAGATGCGCAGGCTCAGTAGTTGTGGCTCACGGGCCTAGTTGCTCCGCGGCACGTGGGATCCTCCCAGACCAGGGATCGAACCCGTGTCCCCTGCATTAGCAGGCTGACTCTCAACCACTGTGCCACCAGGGAAGCCCCAGGGGCGTATTTTTAACATTTAACCATCTGCAGTTGATTTTTGCATATGGTGTAACGTAAGGATCCAATTTAATCTTTTCTTCCATATGGACTGCCATTTTTCCAGGCCTAATTTTTGAATTGATGTGACACACAAGCCATATCACATACCGTAGCATCATACATATGTGGTTCTGTTTATGGACTTTCTTTTTATTGGTCACCTACTTTATCACTGCATTGACCATAATGAGCCATGGTATCTGGTTAAGTAAGGCTCCCCTCTCTTGTTATTGTTGTTTTTTTGTGTTTCAACCAGAAGTGTTCTGGCTATTTTCACCCTTTTACTCTTTTATGTCAAGTTTGGAGCCATTTCATCAAGTCCCAGGAAAATCTCTGTTGGGTACCAGTCTGTGCTCTTTACACAGCCAGCTCATTGAACCCTCACCACTACCTGATGAAGGTCAGTGTTATTTTCCTCATACTACAGCTGAGATGCACAGAGATGGACTGCTGGCGCACAGCTGCAAAGCAGTAGCTCTTCTGCATGCCCCAGCACCCAGCTCACCCAGGCAGCACAGTGGATACACTGATAAGCCTGAGACCACAAAGCCTGGGTCATCTGCAGAGTCACTAGCAGTGCATGCTGTCACTTTGCTGAGGATCCCTGGTGACAGCAGAAACCATGCATGTTTCTAAGTTGACCATCTAAGTTTCTAAGTTGACCATCTAAGTCAGTTCATTCTCATTGACTGAAAAACAAAACAAAAAACAAACAGGAAACTGACCCCTGGAGATAGTTCATATTGAAAAAGAAGGCAGGCTGGCAGTGGGTCTCCATAATAGAGGGGAAGATGTGTGTGTGCGTATGTGTGTGTGTGTGTGTGTGAGTGTGTGTGTATTGGTATTCACATCAGAGCAAATGACTAGTATCTGGATTGTTTCATCAATTCCATATTTCAGTTCTTGAAAGAGAAGGAGGTAATCTTATTACCAAGAAGATTAAATGACTTTCCAAGTCACTCAAGTTCTCTATCCTCTTAGTTCATGGGAGTAATATTTAAGGCACTTCATTTGCAAGGTTATTTTGAGCAAAATATATGTAGAGCAAGTGGCCCTCCATACTGGGTCAGCAGCTTCAACATCACTTGGCAGCTTGTTAGAAATGCAAATTCCTGGGCCCCACTCCAGTCCTACTGAGTCTTATCACAGGGTGTGAGGCCCAGTAACCTCTGTATCAACAAGAAACCCCCTCCAGGTGATTCTGGAGCTCCTGAAGGTTGAGGACCTCTGGTGTAGGGCATCCACCACAGCACCCAAAGTGGTCAATTTTCAATGAATGCTAACAAGTTTGGTCAAAGGTCACAGAGCTAGTTCATGGAAAGGCTAGACCTTATTTGGTCTCGGGCCCTACTGAATAACTTTTTTCACCAACTGGAGTCTTATCTCCAAGGATCAAGAGCTGCAAGGTCAGATATTTGTATTAAATAGATCACCTGAAAATATTCAAGTTTAGGGCTTGGAAGAATAACAGAGGTGAGCCTTAGGCCTGTGAAGCACCATGGACAATTCTTAGCTTGTCATTTAAGACTCTTGTAGGTTGAGGCTGGGAGGCTGACCAAGTCCAATGTACACATGGCATTCTTAGAGATGCACATGTCTGTGTATACAGCCCCTCGAACATAGGAGTTGCTAAGGGTCCATTATCCGCGAGTGGGTTAAATCTTTACTTCAGTTGTCAGGCTGGCTTACATTGGGATTTTTATATTACAGATAGCTTTGGGAACAGAGATCTTTATTATACCAACATTAAAGTAAACAAACAAAAAACCAAATCAATAATAGTCATATCTCTCTCAAAGAACTGTTCGTTTCTCACTTTCCATTGTTTAGCTCTTTGTAGACAAATCTTCATCTCATCCCATCCACAGTGAACTCCCAGTTTTGTGCTCTTCTTTTTCACTGACTTTATCATAAATATTTTCTGTGATGTTCCCTAGTCTTCATAATTGTCATTGTGATGTGGCTGGAAAAGATTGCCTCAAACTGAGATAACGGGATTCAATCGTAGATATTTATCTGGCTACCACTATTTCCTAAGTAACTGTGTTGTGGCTACTTTTCTATAAGTCAAATTTTCTTCTTGTTGATGTTTTTCTTTAGATTAACTTCCTAGAAGTGGAATTACAGCAAAAGAGAGTATAAACACATCTGACTACTGGAGCGATAAGAAAGATGTTTCCCAAAAAAGCGACCATTTCTTTGTTAGTGGCAATGTATAAAGACACTTGTTTTATAAAAAGTAGTCCTCAGCATTGGGTGTCATTATTCAACTCCCCTCCAACTTTTTTTTTTTTTTTTTGCCAGTTTAGTGAGCATGTAAGTTTACCCTGTTATCGTTGCAATTTTCCTTTTTGTAAATCCTATATCCCTTCTTCCTTCCAAAGACATCTGGTCAAACGGGCTTCAGAGAGAATTCATTTCAATTAGGGTGTACGTGTATGTGTGTGCATGCTGTGTAGCTATGGCTCTTTGTATCTGGATACATATAGGAGTCCGAGTATCTGACCGTCTCTGTGTGTGCATCCGCTTCCATGTTTATGCCTCAAAGAACAGACGTGTTGTGGAGTGTATATGTCTGGGGTTCTGCTGCAGACACCTTGTTTCTGAGCATGTATTCCTTGGAGAATGCTCATATGTATGTGTGAATAAATTGTAGCGTGGAATCGTGGAGGAGATGCAAGTAATGAAATCAAACACAGACCACTTGTGGCTTAACACAGTTCTCTCATCTGTACCTTCCTGCATAGCTCTGCTAACATAGGGAACCAATTAATGAATTCCAAATAACAGTGAAATGTTTAGAAGAGTTGGGACGATTTGGGAAAAAGTGGACAGATCCTACAAGCCTCTAGTTTTCATGCAGAAAATAAATAAAGCTTTAGTGGGTTGGGACTTTGAAAAGCATTTATCAAATGAGTGATACTGGGCAGTGATACATACCACCACCAACAACCCCCACCCATGCCTCCGTGCTCTGTTCTCTGAGTCTAAAATGAAGATCGGAGCAAAGGATGCTTGTGAAAGTTAAATAAGATGATGCTCATAGAAGGTGCTCAGAAGACGTGGTCCCCTGTAGGAAAAGGAGTGGAGGGGACCCAAGTCCCAGGCCTAGGGCCCCAGTCTCTTCTCAGACTCTGAAATAGACGATGATTCCTAATTGTAAGTGTTGCCAAAGGTCTTCCCAAAATACCTTAACCAGAGCTAAAAATCTTACACGTCATTGGTAAATACATGTCGTTTGGAGGTAGACCAAACTCTTCAAACCATGGGGTTTATGATGAAAAGGTAGTCAAAGGTCCTCATGGGGTAGAGGGAGCTGGAAATCACTGACACAAATCTGTAGATTTCAAACTTCTAAAAAAACCAATAGAACCACCCACCCCCCAACCCTGTCAACACACACACACACTTTTATCCAAACAACTTTTACAGGGAACCCCAAGCTATGAAACAGATGGGGGCAGGGGCAGAGGCAGAGGATAGGTGGGCCTGCCTACTCCTCTCCGGAATCTGACGAGGGGCTCCTGGGGCACGTCCACACACCCTGGAGCCCCCCAGGTGAAAACCATGCATCTAGATAACCCCAGAGTCCCGGCCAGCACTGCGACTCTCTAAGGCTAAACCGCAGTTTCCAAGCAGTAACAGACCGGCTAATGTTTTCTGAGAGCTTCCTATACTCCAGGATCTGTGCTTAGCTCCTGACACATGCTATCTTATATTGGCCTCACATGTTCTCCAGGAGGAAGACCCTAGTAGTACTCTTAGGATCCCCATTCTCAGCTGAGGAAGATAAGGCCCGATGCAAGGATACTGGGCATTATAAGAAAAGTGTCCAAGTTCATTGAGTTTGAACATCATGGAGCCAAGAACAAACCTAGATAGTCTGGGTCTCGAATCTGTGTTCTTAACCCAGCCTGTAAAGCCTCCCAGTTTTGAGGGTTAAGTAGCATCTTTGTGAGTTAAGGTTTCCAATTCGCCATCAATTGACATTGTAACACCATTTTTAGTTTTGGGTTTCTTATTTGTTTGCTTGTTTTGTTTTCTTTTGCTTTGTTTTTTTTTTTTTTTTTTTTTTTGCTTTGTTTTTAAGAAGAGGTATGGAAGTGACCCCCAATTCACCTCAATCTCTTATCTAAAACCCTCTGTGATCAGGCCAAAAGAGTAGAGCTCAGAGTTACTGTCTAACTTGAGGATCAAGCCATAGACTTAGACAGCAACCATGGCTGCTGGGAAGATTGTTCCTGCAAGTATTTTTTGATGACAGGACAAGGTGGGAACGGAAACAGAGAGTAGCATCTGATACCTCTCAGGGCTTTTAAACCCACCTTATTGGACTCCCCTGGTGGCACAGTGGTTAAGAATCCGTCTGCCAATGTACGGGACACGGGTTCGAGCCCTGGTCCGGGAAGATCCCACATGCTGTGGAGCAACTAAGCCCGTGCACCACAACTACTGAGCCTACGCTCTAGAGCCCGCGAGCTAAAACTGCTGAGCCCACGTGCTGCAACTACTGAAGCCCATGCGCCTGGAGCCCATGCTCTGCAACGAGAGAAGCCACCGCAATTAGAAGCCCACGCAACACAATGAAGTGTAGCCCTGGCTCGCATGCAGCAATGAAGACCCAACGCAGCCCAAAATCAATCAATCAAAAAAAAGAAACAACAAAAAAACCTCCCCTTATTTACCAGGCACTACACTCCAGTGAAGTAGACAGGACTATCCCCATTTCATGATGGCAAAACTGAAGCTCAGAGAAAATCTGCTGGAGATCCCCTAGGTCAGAAGCATCAGAGCCTGGATTTGAACCCAGCACTCTCTGACCTTCCATCACTCTACATGAGACCTTGGGAAGAGTGGGTCCTTGCCCTTCTTCAGAGCCTTCCTCAAAGCCTTCCTTCTTTGCCTGCTTCCACCATAGCCCTTGTCACCAGCCATGCCAATACTTGTTGCCACTTCTGCCTCTTTTACTACCCAGAGAGCCTTGGTGGTAGAGTGTGAGTACACACAGGGCCCTCTGTGAAGGTCTGCTAGGGAATGAACAGCCCAGTCCAAGTAACCCAGACCTTCGAGGAGATGAGAACCACCCCTCCACGAAGGAAGGATCTTAGATTATAGGAAAGCACCACTGGACTGCCCAACACCACTGGACTCCAAGCACTGAGAACCCCTCCGGCCCCTGGAAATTCACACTTCCTCCCTCCCACACATGGTGGCCTTCTTTGGTCTCTGGGAAATCCCAGGGCAACTTTTGACTTCTAAGTGGGTGCCCAGGAGCCAAATTTTCCCCCAAAGTTGAGTGTGTGATTGGGTATTCAAATTCTCCCAGCTAGAAGGACTCTTGTCTGTCTTTCCCTCTGCTTCAGGACCAAATATCACACAGGACAGTGTGTTTAAGAACCTGGGATCTGGAGTCCACCAGACATGGGTTTGTGTCATGGCTCTGCCTAGCTCTGCGATTTGGGGTAAATTAACCTCCTTAACCTCCCTGAGTCTCCAAGAGGAAACAGTTAGTAAGTAACCGTGACCACACAGTGACGTTTTGAGAGTCAAATAAGATAATGCACAGAAAATGCTTAGCACAGGGCTTGGTTCAGAGCAGGTGCTCAAAAGGAGTGGAGCCTTGAAATTGAGCCCTGCCTTCTCTCAGAGGCTCTGAGCGGCTGGTAAAGGAGGAGCCAGTGGTCAGAGTGGAGCAGGGAGAAGCTCACCTGTGAGGGGGTGGATGGGGACAGGAAGGGAAGCCCAATGCTGAGTCAGTGGGAGCTGCGGAGGGCACAGTGACTCAGACAGATGTTCCCATTCAAAGAACCTGCCCCAATATTAACCACAGGAAGTAGATAGGAGTTCAGGCAGTAGGGCCTTTCCATGGTAGAAACCCACGGGCAGTGTGCTAGGGAGGTGGAAAGGGGACACCAGGGTCGGCAGGGAGGGGAGAAGATTAAACTTCAGGCTGTAAAACAGAGAGGGAGACACAGGGCACAGTCTCTCCCACAGCCCCTCGGAGCGAGGTCCAGGAACATGAAAAGGGCAAGCTGCCTGGGACCAGGAAGAAGCCGGCTCCAACTTCAGTAGAACACCCTCTTTCCTGTAATCTAAGATCCTTCCTTCGTGGGCTGAGACCGGAGAACCTTAGCTGAAGCCTAGAAAGAGAAGAAAGGAACTTGGGTTGACTGAGCCTCTACCCTGCGCCCAGGGCCAGAACTTTATAATGAGCTTTATCTCTAGATAAACCCAACACTGCAGGGCAGCACCCCCATTGCATATCTAGGGGCCCAGGTGAGAGAGACGGCACCAGCTAGACTTGGCAAAGCGGGGCTTCAAACCCAGACCTATATAGCTCTCTCAAACCTATGCTTTTCCTTTCAGAAAGGCAGCACCATTCTTAAGCACTGAAGCTGTCGGTCCTGGGTTCAAGTTGACACTTCTGTCAACCACTAGATATGTTAACTCGGATCAGTCACTCATCTCTCTGGGCCTCAGTTTCCCTGGCTATAAACCAAAGAGAGTAGTGGTATCCACTGCGCAGGGTGTGGTGAGGATTGAAGGAGTTCAAGCCAAGCCTGGTACAGAGTCAGTGCTCCATTTATGTCGACTGTGGAGCTTGCGTTCTCCTCCAATAAAGCCACTCCCCGGGAGAGTGGAAGAAAGCATGGCTGCCCCTACCCCATGTAGGCTGCAAAGGAGAGAGCCCTGGGCTTGGGGGCTAAGGACATGATTTCAGAGCCCAGCCCTACACATTACCCGGGGTGTTACCTTGGACAAGTCACTGGATGTCTCTGAACTTCAGTGTCCTCACTTCTAGAATGAGGATAGTGAGGCTACCAACTGTGCAGGGTAATGGTGTCACGCCGGGTAGGTGACAGCCCCTAGCACGGTTCAGAGGAGAGCAGAGACCAGGAGGCAGGGACTGGAATTGCCCTGTGGTGGAGACTGATGAGCTGTGGGCAGTAAGAAAGAGAGGGGAAGGGGCGTGGAGGAAGGTTCAGATGCCCCAAAAGATCCAAACCCTACTGCCAAACCAAGGTGGGCATTTCCCAGCCACAGAGAGAGATTATGATATTCACGGAGCAAAGATGGATGGGAACATTACAGGACTGGGGTCTTTACCCTTTTCAGTCATCTTCTGCTGAAGGTGGCCACCAAGAAACTTATTGTCCACAGAGACCTTCCTGCTGTGTAACCCAGGGGAAGTTGCTCACCCACTCTGTTCCTTCTCTTTTTGGTGTCTGCACTAGGAGAATGATGTTCACAAAGCTCCTGATTGGGAGGGATGAGAATGAGGAGGAATAAACTACTGGAAAGGAAAGAAGTAGAAGACCTCAGCAAAGAACCCCTCCACCCCCGCCAGGGCATTCAGTGGTATCTCCCTTCCTTCGCTCCCTGGCTGGGAGATGGGGGCCTGAGGACGTCACAGGAAGGTGTGGCAGAGGAGGACCAAGCCACAGAGACCAAAATTAGCAACAAGTTGGGGCAGGGAAACCCTGTGTGGGTGCAGCTCTGAGGGAGGCAAAGCTCCAGCAGGGGAAGGTGGGTGTGGACTGCTGTTCCCTCCCAACTTCCACAGGGTCAAAGTGGAACCAGCATGGGCTGGGGCTGGGGGGCGGGCCTGGGGAGTAGGGCATGAAAGATCCGGGATCATATTCCAGCTGTGTCTGTGTGAGATCATCTATTTGACAAAGGTGTACTGAATACACTTTATACCCAAAGCACTATTCTAGAAGCTAGACACGGGTATGACAGGAAGAAGCCCAAGGGCCTGACCTCAGAGAACTTCAAGGAGAAGAGAGATGCAAGGCAAAACCTGACCATGGTCCAAGGGCGAGACCAGTGAAATGCCACGAGGAGTTCAGAGGACAGAGCTGGGAAGGGAGAGAGATCCAGGTCAACCAGCTGAGCCAGAGCTATGAGCATCACAGTTGGAAAGGACCTTAGAGGTTTTCTGATTCAAACGTCTCATTTTCCAGATTAGGAAACTGAGACCCGGGGAAAAGGAATTCTTTGCATGAAGTCATGTAACGTACTGGCATCAGCAGAGCCAGCTGAGGACCTAGGTATCCTGACTCCTCAGGCCCATCCCCAGCACTATCATGGCTCCATTTACACCCCTGACCAAGGCTGACAGGTGATCTAGCAAACGGAGCTCAGGCAGCCCAGGACAAATCCATTGTCAGAACCGTAAGAACTCAACATACTCAACCATGGCTTCAGCTTCAGGTAAGATTCAATTCAGCTGCACAAAGAAACCCGAAACATTCCGAGCTTTTGCACCCTAGTTTTTAATCTCTCAGGCGAAAGTCTGGAGGCCTGAGGTCCAGGCTATGAGAGAGCCCTGATCCACAAGGTTGCCAGGGACCCAGGCTCACTCCAGCACCCTCTTTCCATCCCTTATAGCCTTGGTCCTACAGCCTCGAGTGAGGGCACCTGCACTCCAGGCAGCAGGGCAGGATGAGGAAGAAGAGGGGGCAGACCTTGTCTTTTAACAAGGGTTCCTGGAGCCTGTCACATGACACATCACTTTACAGCCTCCAGTGGGAGGCTGGAAAATAATTTTTATTCTGGGTGGCCATAAGCCCAGCTAAAAGTTCTGTGACAATGGAAAAAGGGGAAAATGGATACTTGCCTTTTGTTTTCACTCCTAAGTTCACTTTCTGGGCCATGCACCTTCAGCCTGTCCTTCCCCAGGTCCTAAATACCCTGGATGGAGCCCTCCCTTGTTGCCTTGCCTTATCAACAGCTTGGGCTATAATCACCCTCCCTCCCCCAGCCCCACTCCTGCACCTTCTCCAGCTCAGCTGCTGTTGCCTGCTTCTCTGGTGAGCCAGGGGGCCACGTGGAGGTGGGCAGAGGCAATGCTGGATGGATTAGGAGGCCTGGCATCCGAGTTCTAATTCTGACTTAGCTCATCACTTATTCTATGATCTTCTTCTAATTATACCCCCTCTCTGGACTAAGAGAGAGAGTGCATTTCAGATCCAGAGGAGGACAAAATGAAAATTAAAGGGAAAACATCACCCAATTTACCCTACCGAGAGCCCTGTCCATAGACCCAAAGATGTGTGTATCATCTTTTGAGCACTCGGGAAAGCTTTGATAATGGCAAAAGACTGGAAACAATCCTTTAATTGGGAGCTGGTTAAGCACATATACCTCTACACAATAGAATGTTCTGGAACTTATAAGAAGGCTGAGACCACTTTATGTGCGCTTATATGAAACAATAACCAAACATACAGTAAGTACTAAGAGCCAGAGACAGAACAGCATGCATAGCAGGAAACCATTTGTGTGAAACCATATGCACTCAAGAGTTACATACTCCCTTGTCTGTGTGTAAAATTCCTCTGGAAGGATACTCCAGAAGCTGTCTCTAAGGAGAGGAACTCATGACTGGAGAAGACAAAGAGAGGCTTACTTTTTACCCTAAGGGCTTCTTACATTTTATACCAGGAAGTGTCTACTGTAAGAGATAAGAAAGAGAAAGGAAGCATTTCATGATAAGTATTTAATCTTGGGCTCAGAGAGCTTTTTTCTCTAGACCTTAATTTTTAGAAAAGGTGAGAACACTTGATAAAGCAGCTGACGCCCCACCTGGTTCAGCTCTGTCCATGATCATTGTCAGGTTCAGCTCTGTCCATGATCATTGTCACGGCTGCCCTCAAATCCACCAGAATCCATGACCCTCCTCCCTTTTGATGCGGCTCTTGTGAGGAAGAGAGTGAAGATGCTGGGGAGGAGGGGAGAACCTGAGAAGGAGGCTCTGGGTCTTGTCAAGCTGAGCTCTTTCTCCCAGAGATGCACCCTTCTCTCCTCTTATGGAGGGAAGAAGATTGGTCAGGATGCACATATCTCAAGGGACAAATCGCTAAACTGAACTTGCTAAAACTGCCCAACTAGTTTAATGGCTCATATAACCCAGGGAAAGAATTGGATTTGGGGACACCGGATCAGGAGCCTCCCCTACTGTCAGAACTCTCCATCCAGCCCATCTAAGTTTTTTCTAATGCGGTCTTGATTCTTTCTTCCATCAGGTAAGATCCTTCCAACTATGGAGATGTAACCACCAGCAGCTCTGGGCTCACAGCCAATAGCTCAGCTACCTGGAAAAAAGGGATCACTTTCTCCCACATCCTGATAGAAAACCCCCAGGGCATGGAGGCCTGGTGACAGTCATTGACCTAGCAAGAGTCACAGGTCCACGTGTGCACTAATCAGCGCACCGAGAGAACCATGGCCCTCCATCATTCCCAGCTCAAGTATCACCTCCTCTGAGAAGCCTCCCCAGATCCTTCCATTAAGCTCTCATTGCACAAGTATCTCTCTCTTACAGCACTCATCTGAGTTCTGCTTCTGCAGGTTTGCACAATTATCCAGTTAGTATATGTCCCCACCCCCAATAAATAGAAGCTCCACAAGGGTAAGAACTGCTATAGTTTTGCCATCACTGTATCAATAGCACTTGGCACACGGACTGGCACATAGTGGCAGGTAGTGGAAATAGTGGGTTCCAAAGCAGAACAATAAGAAACTGAACCTGACCCATAAGGCTACCCAGGGGAGAAGAATTCCAGGTGGAAAAACTAGTCAGTGCAAAGGTCCTGAGGCAGAAACATGTCTAGAAGAACAACAAGGAGTCAGTGTGCCTGGAGTGGGCAAGGAGAAGTTCAGTGTTAAGCCTAGGGAAGAAACAGCAACCAGATCTCTACAGAGACTTTGAAGCCATTGCAAGACCTTTGACTTTAACTCGGAGTAAGTCAGAGGTTTTAAGCAAAGAATTGGCATGATCTAAATTGTGTTTTAACAGGAGTTCCCCTGCTGCTTTATGGGGCAAGGACAGAGCAAGGATCCAGTTAGAAAGCATTCCATAAGCCAGATGAGAGATTATAATACCATGAGCCAACATGTAGAGGGGACGGTAATTGTTGTCAGGGCTGGATATATTTTGAAGTTAGAGTCAAAAGGATTTGCAGATGGATTGGATGTTGGTTGTCAGAGGAATAGAGGATTCAAGGATTTTTAGCTGAACAACTGGGAAAATGAACTTGTCATTAACTGAAATAAGCAAGAATATTATGCTTGTAATGCATCTTAGACACCCCAGAGAAAATATCAAGCCCCATATACAAGTAGATGGAGGTACCTGGAGCACATGGGCAATGATGTTTGGGAGTCATTAGGTTTAACTATATGAAGGTACTGATATTCAACCCCTTGGACCCATAAAACGGTGATTTCTTATGCATCAGCCTAGAGATGGTTGTTAAAACCATCGTATTGGATCCAGTCACCAAGGATTGGATGTAGGCAAAGAGGAGGCAAGGTTCATTGACTGATCCCCGGCATTCTCTATGGTTAGAATGTCAGGAAGGTTAACAGAAGCCAGGAAAGAACACTAAGAAGGAAGGGAGGGGTGGTGGTGAAGGAGGAACAATAGGAAACCAGGAGACTATGGTCTCCTGGAAGCCAAAAAAAGGAAGTATTTCAGGAAGGAAGGGGTGATCAACCGAGTCAAATGCTTTTGAGAGTTCAAGGAGAATAACTGACAACTAGCTTCATCATTGGTCCCTGGGGACCTTGACAAGCCTTATTACAACGGATTCAAGAGAGGATGGAAGAAAAGAATTGAAGACAGTAAGTATAGACAACTATTTACAGAGCCTACTTTTCTCTTAATACCTGAAAGGGCTGCTGTATTTGAGGACTGGCAAAGGACTGAGAATAGAAGATTCGTAATCATACTACATAGAGCGAAATTCAGACACAACTTCCAATCCTCCCCGCTAACAGTTAGTGGACCCCTTAGCTAGGAAAAGAATTTCTATGTGTAGAGCCTACCTGGATCCCTATTCTGTATCACCCAGGACCTGCTTAACTTGACCGAACTGGTCTCATTCCACACCGGTCCGAGCTGGGAAGGTCACTTCCACGTATCAACATGTTTAATATTAATTATAGAGATTTATCAGTCTCTCAGTGTGCAATTGTTCAAAGTGCTGACTTTAAGCAGAGTTCTTATTAATTATTTTCTCAAGAGAGTTGCTGTCTCCAGTAGCCTTGCAAAACATCTGCAATTACCTGGAAAGGCTTCTCTGTGTAGCTGCACTGTAGCTCCCTCTGGGAGCTTATTAATGTTGCCAAGGCATGAGCCCAGGCCTTCAGACTTCAAGAACCATGCCCTTTCCATTGTGAAACACTGCTTTTTGAGCCATTTTTTGAAATCTTTGGGGAAGTAATACCTGCAATGTAATTGGTATGTTTATCTATAGCTTACTCTGCGCTCCAACCTTGCCTGCCCCTGGGGTCTTCAAATAAATCACCGCAGCTAGAAAGGCAGAATGGAATTTTTACAACCGCAGTAAAGAACAATTATTTAAATCATCCCATCTTGAAAGAACCAGGAACTCAATCACCCCAGACAGATGTGGGCCATAAAAATCTGTTAGATCCTAAGATCTACCACCTCAAATACTGACCATTTGGGCTGATGAAATTCATCCTGTCAACTGCAGAATGTCCATGCTGAAAAAGAACACACGTCATCAGTATCAGGGCTGTTTGTTTGCTTGGGTTTTTTTAAAAGGTCGTTGTTTAAAGGGTAGCCCCCTGTGGGAAAGAATGCATGAGAATTCTGTTGAATTTTTTAAGCCTATGACATTTAGGCATTAAATGATACTTGAAATCTCTCTCTCTCTGCTTTGGTCTCTATATTTGCCCCTTTCTCTCTCTCTTCTCTCTCTCTCTGCCTCCCCCACATACTTTATAGGGAAAAAAAAGAGTGGCATTTAAATAATATATGATTTTTATTATGCAGGACCTCAAACTTCTAAAATTATCCAATAACCTTGAGACTTTAAAAATTCCCTTTGTAGCTGTCCTTGAAGAGTTTGTGGCATTGTGGTCCAGCTTGAGGGACAGTTCTAATTCACAGCCCCCTTACAGACATTTAATGATTTGCCTGCCCTGGGACCTGCTAGGGATTTACCTCCAGGGCTTGGGCTTTGCTTCATTCCTCGGGTGGGGACTCTCTCCTCGTACTACCATCCTCAGTGCCAAGCGAGCACCAAGGAACATGGGAAGATGACTTTCCCCCGTTACTGAGATTTTAATAGCAACTGCATGGCAGACAAGCCCACCACAGCTTCCAAAATGAACCCAGTGGGCTGGGAGCTTCTGCTGTTGGATGAAAGTAGACCAGTGACCTTTTTGCAAAGAGGCTTTGAAGAGACTCTAAGAGTCTGAGTGGAGTCTCTGCCTTATCTAGAACACCACTAATTCTGACTCAGCTGGGCGGCAGAACACCTTGTACAAATTCCAATGCAAAGCCACTCTAGATGCTCTCCAGGGCCCGATGACATACCTGGCTGGAGCTCCCCAAAGGTCTTCAGCATGAACAATAGCAAAGGCAACCTTACCTGGATAACGTAAAGACACCCAAGGCCAACGACTCACCGACCCCACAGCACACACCAATACCAGCCTTAAAATATAGCTGCTAGGAAACTAAACAGGCTAACCTGTTGAATAGAATTGCTTAATATTAACCACCTGAGGGCCACAGTGCTCTGCCAAGATGAATAATTTGGTAGGTCAGCAGCAGCAGCATCAACATCATCATCATCGTCACCATCTTAACAAATGGTACCAAGTGCCTGATCTATGCCAGGCGTGCAGCATTCAGTGCTTACAGGCATCATTATCTCAGCGAAGCTTCATGACAAACACGGTGGTAGTTACAGTGATCCGCATTTTACAGAGAAGGATACTGAGACCCAGTAAGTTAATCAAGGTCATCTGCCCAGCAAGGTGAGAATTTGAACCCAGATTTATTGGTCCGCAAATTCATTTTTATAATTATCATGTTGTACTGCCTTAAAAGTTAAGAATGTCATCAAATTCTTCAGCCTTACCCAGGAGGTTGTTAGTGCCTCCCTCTTGGGATAACACACCATGCACATTCACCTTCCGATCTTAGCAGAATGCAGAGAAAATTTGACAAGTATCTCCCCGAGGCAGTGAAGTGCAGTGGAAAGAGCCCAGACAAGGGTATATTTTCTATATCTACCCTTCTTGCCTAAGGCTCTTAGTTTAGGCTCATTCATGTCCTCTTGTTCCCCACATTTATACCTGTAAAATAAACTTAATAATACCTGGGTGTCTTAGCTAAGACACTTTTGGTTGTAAGTGACAGAAACAGAAGCCAGTTCAAATTTCCACTTAGCACAGTGCTTGGTGAATAGTCGAAGCTCCATAAATCTGTGTTAAACACATGAATGAGTATCTTAAGAAAATAGGAAATGTATCAGAAAGATACTGGGGCATCTCATAGCATCAAAGAGAAACCTGGACATCAAAGCCCGGGAAGATCAAAAATCATAGGCAGGTCTGGTGATCCCAGAAGGAGGAGTGCACGACAGAGTAAGGGCAAAAACTGGGTCTACCAGCTCCTCCTAACACACCTCTCCCCGACCCTGCCTGGGGAGTGGCCTGGGGTGTGTGCACGTGTGTGTGTGTGTGCACACACATTTGGAATGTTAAGGCCTCGTGGAATGGTTATATGAGATGTCAAAGCTGAAAGGGATGAAACAATAGAGGTTCCAGTTCCAATCAAGATTCGGAACAAACCCAGCTGCTCACCCCCTACCCAAGATCATCTCCAAAGGAGCCCAAAGGAATTAGAAAGGAAAAACTAGGAACCAGGAGAAACTTCTGGAGGTGGGGTGCTAGTGTGAACTGGAGGGTAGGGTAGAAGGTCATAGTGTCTTTGGTCTGGGCAGAAGACAGCCCAGCACAGCAGTGGAAATATAAAAGAGAGGGGGAAATATTAGGAATTCTGGTCTTACTTCTTCCCAGTCATAGCTCTGGGAAAAACCTATGGAGACTCAACCCTCTGATCTAGGTATCCTCAGGAGTAAAATCAGAGCTTTGCTGGAGTCCTGTGCTTAGGAGAGGCTGAGGCAAGAAGATGGAGCCACCAACTATTGGCAGTTACTTCCTCTCCTGCCCTGTCTGAACCTCCAGGGCTGTGAAATTACATTGTAAGGATTGTGTCCTCCGAAAGTTGCCTCTTCCTGACAGCAAAGCATTAAGACCTCATCAGAGAGCTGTTGAGGGGGGGTTGTTTTCTCAGGCCTGGGGCTCCCAA
Source organism: Phocoena phocoena (assembly GCF_963924675.1). Taxonomy (NCBI): domain Eukaryota; kingdom Metazoa; phylum Chordata; class Mammalia; order Artiodactyla; family Phocoenidae; genus Phocoena; species Phocoena phocoena. The sequence goes on along the minus strand of NC_089237.1, from coordinate 37,760,885 downwards.
CCCTAAGGCTCACCTCCCCCTATACATTGAACTCATTGAAATTGGAACAGAGCCGTCTGGCCTCTCACTACCAGCATTGCCCAAAGGCGTTGCCTACATTCCCAGAAGCCAAAATAACAAAACATTTGAGAAACACAAATATTTCAATAGGAAATAGAGTTGTCTTTCTGGGACCAGAGGCCAAGGCTGGGCAGGGGACTGAGGTCCCAGCATTGTGGGAAGGGGAGGAAAAGGGGCTGGTACAGTTACTGAGCACGTATCTTGTGGCAGGTACTGGATAAGCTGCTACATAAATCATCTTGCTTAATGCTAACCTCTCTCCTTTGAAATAAGACTTGTGGCTACCACTTAACCGTGAGGAGCTGAGGCTCAGAGTGGCCAAGTGGCTTACTGAAGGACATCCAATTTACAAATTATATCACTGGGATTTTAAGCTAGACCTGAGGTCTTGTACGTTCAGGTTCAAGTCACTTCCTGGTTGTGTGAACTTGACCCAGTCACTTAACCTCTCTGACTTCTACTCTGTCTTTTGAAGAACAGGGATGAGAAGTGCCCCTAAGTCATCATGTTGTGGTAAGAGCGCAATGAGTTTAAACAGCTCCTGATACTTACCTAGTACTCAATAAAGATTGCTTGTTATTTCCGTTATTCTCACCTATATATTCCCTTTAACAGTTGGTCCTTTGGGTAAAAGGTAATAAATCACCTCTCTTGTTTTTTAATTTTTATTTTATGCTGGAGTATAGTTGATTTACAATGTTGTGTTAGTTTCAGGTGTACAGCAAAGTGATTCAGTTATACGTACATGTATCCATTCTTTTTCAAATTCTTTTCCCATATATGTTATAAAAAATATTGAGTAGATTTCCCTGTGCTGTACAGTAGGTCTTTATTGATTATATATTTTATATATAGTGGTGTGTATATGTTAATCCCAGTCTCCTAATTTATCCCTTCCCCTGCCCCCAGTCATCTCTCTTCTTGTTTAGATAACAACCAGTTTGGTTTGTTACTTTTGCTTCTTAAATAGGAAGTCTACCCGCATGGTCTATAAGGGTGACTGACCAACAGGGAAATTTTTCTCTGGCTTAGAACAGCATATTTTGTCAGCTGTCTGATGTCACTCTTCTAGCTTGGTACCAGGTTAAAAGGTATTTGGGAAGACAATTTGGCACCTGAACTTAGCATCTGTGAAAGGATTTTGAGGGGGAAGAGGGGTTCCAGAGACCCCCCACACAGTTATTATTCTTCAGATCACACGGAACCTTAAATGATATCACAGTTGCATAAAAGGTACTAATACATTCCAAATTTTGACCAGGTATCAGGCACTGGGCTAAGCCGTATGTGTGTGTGTGTGTACATAAATATATGTATTTTGTATAAATGTATGTGTTATGTATATATGTATGTGTGTATATACATATGCATATGTTTATTTATGTATATATGTATACATACATCTGTGTGTGTATAGAGGGTATAAATATATGTAAACATATGTGAATATATATTTTGTATACATGAGTATGCATATGTATATATACATATTCATATCCCTAGACGTACTCATGTATACACATTTCTATATATACTGTATGTGTGAATATGTATACAGTGGAGAGAGACAGAGAGTGTGTATATGTGTGTGTGTGTGTGTGTGTGTGTGTGTGTGTGTGTATCCTCACAGTAGCCCTCATTAACAACCCATTTAAAAATTAGGGAAACTGAGGCTCAGAGAGATTAATTAACTCAGATTTGATTCCAAATGCTCATGACTGGGAAACCCATGTTTTTTCCACACTCTTTCTTCTCCTAAAAAGAACACATAGGGACTTCCCTGGTGGCACAGTGGTTAAGAATCCACCTGCCAACGCAGGGGACACAGGTTCAATCCCTGGCCCGGGAAGCTCCCACATGCTGCGGAGCAGCTAAGCCCGTGCGTCACAACTACAGAACCCAAGCTCTAGAGCCCGTGTGCCACAACTACTGAAGTCCACGTGCCTAGAGCCTGTGCTCCGCAACAAGAGAAGCCGCCGTGATGAGAAGCCCACGTACTGCAACAAGGAGTAACCCCCGCTCGCCGCAGCTAGAGAAAGCCCGCGTGCAGCAACGAAGACCCGATGCAGCCAAAAATAATTAAATAAATAAATTTATGTTAAAAAACACATAAATATACACATGACAGATCTAGGTCCCTGAAATATTTCTTCTGAATTCTGTGTACATTGACTCCAGGCATCCCCAAAATGTGTCTTACCAAACCCAAGGGTGGGGGAGGGAGGTGGCAGCATGCTCTGGGCATAGCCGGGTAGCCTAGGTGTGCCAGGCCAAGAGACCAGAGAACCAGTTCCCAGTGAGCTGCCTGATGACCTCAACCCCCTGGTTCCTAGCCCTTGTCTGTCTGCTCATGTTAAAGGGCCACCTAATCTATAATAGAACGTTTAGACTCCCATGCATGGGCTCAGGAGAAAGTGTTTGGACTTAAGAATACGGAGCAATAATTCCCTTTTGGTTTCTATTGAAACTTTGCACGTTACAAATTGCCTCTTTGCAGACTCTAAATAATGCATGACTCTCCAATGATTACTGAACAGAGTTGTTTTTTTTTTTTTTCCTACAACATCCTGTGGTCTATTACTGGTCTCTGGCATTTTCATAATCTTATCATCCGTTTAGCATCTCTGGTCTGCTGTGCACGCAGCAAGGGGGCTTATTCAATAACGGAGCTGCCCGCAACACCTGGCAGGTGGGCGGTTTTGGCTAAACAGGTAAGGAAATCTGGTTCTTGACTGGGTGACCCACTGGACCATAAGTTCCACGTAGGCAGAGTCGGTGTTGGAAGGGCTTAAAGGGACGGGGCCCCAGGACGTAGCATGGTCATTGGCACCCAGCAGGCATTTCATATTTATTGAATGGCTAATGAATGGATGAATGTCGGGAGGATATATTGTGAACATCCAAAGCAGAGTCTGATCCCAGGTCTGCAGCTCTGAAGTCCATATCCTTTCTTCTATATTCTGCCATCTTGCCACTATATTTTGTTTTCTCTCATCCTTTTTCTTCAATCACACTTTTCAAAATTTGTGTGTGCCATTTATTTAGCTGGGAAGAGATTTGCATTTTCAAAGTTCACGTGTTAGTTTTCAAGTCAAGGTGTTTTCATGACCGTCATTTCTCTGGGCTTTCACCTTTCACTTTTGATTATTGTATTCAGAATTCCCCATTTCTCCAGGGATTAACTGGGGGGTTGGAGTGAGAGGGGCAGTCAAGAGTACTGCCTACATGGACAATGGCCTGTCCCTGGGCTGCCCATCTGAGGGTCCCCAGGCCTCCATGTCCTTCACTGGCATGGACAGCAGGCCCAGCCTGCTCTGCCAGCATCCTACCTTACCCTCCCCCCAACATGGGGGATGGATGACAAGTCGGGCCTATTAATCAGGACAGGCTGAGATATGTTGTGGTACCCAGCAACCCCAAAGCTCACTGGCTTATAATGAACAGTGGTCTATTGCTTGTTCATGTTACATGTCCAGCAGGGGGCTTCCAAGGGTTCTGCTCTACCTCCAGGCAGGTGGAGCCACAGCCATCTGGAACACTGACAGTTAACATGGTAGAGGGAAAGAGAACTTGATGGGGTCTTACACCAGCCACTAGATGCTTCACCCAGAAATAACATATGTCATGTCCACTCACGTCTTGATGGCCAGAGCCATTCGTGGGGTCCCATCCAATCACAAGGAGGCTGGGAAATGCAGTGCCACCAAAGGCCCACAGAGGAGAACCAGAAATAACTGATAAACCACACGAATGATGGCACATCTACCAAGACCACACCCCATCTTAAAAACCTTCCCTGCTTTCTCTCCCCACCAAGATCCAGTATGAGCCCCAGAGCAGAACACATGAGGTCCTCCAAGCGTGGCTCCCACCTGATCCACCAACCTTGCCTCCGATGCGCCTCCACAGCACTTCCAGCCTCCAAAGACCCAGATGGCTGTCCATGCTTCTGCCTTGAACTCAGGCTCTTCCCACCCGCTGATCCGCCTGTGAACTCACTTATGAAGACGCGGGGCAGATGGCTCCTCCTCCAGGTCAGCCTCCTCTGACATCTCCAGTTAGAGTTGAATCCCCACCTCTGTCCTCCTTAATGCCTTGTTCATTGTCATCTTGCCCCTTCTGTGTCTTCATGTGTACGTGTCCTCCATGACTCAGACGCCATGGGACAGTGGCTATGTGCCGTTCAGAATACCCAGACATAACACCATCTTCAGTTTAAATGAGATATTCAACATATATTTCTTGACTATTTGGTGATGATTATTTCAACAGCACCTACTACTGTGTGTCTTATCAACCTTTAAAAATATGATGAGTATAGCTTCTATGGTCTAGGACTTATTCCATAATTTTCCAAAGGATGGGCCACCTCAGTCATGCTGCTGCATCTGAAGCCCATCGGCATGGCTATTTGGCTGCACGGTGAGATTTGACCTTGAGAATCAGGAAAGTATGTCACAGAGAAGAAAGTAGATTCTGACTTACGATACACCTCTATGATACCCGGACTTGTAAAGCCTCATTGTCACCAAGACTTAGATGGCATGACTCCCATAACTGCGTTCTTACTACTCTCTTAGAAGGATAGATGTGGGAGGAGATACTAGGGGCCTGTGCCTGGAGAGGAAGGAACTACATAAACTTGTGAATTAGCTATGCCTCTGTTGATGTATGGGACACATCATACATCCAGCTGACACACGGAGGAAAAATAAGTGCACAGGAGCATCTCTTTGAAACTCTTCGAAGTCTCTTTGAAATTGTCTTAGGGACAAAAGGAAGCAGGACTTGAATGCTGCTGGGATTTCACCTTCTCTCTGGCCTCTCTACTTTTTTCTATGTGTCACCTTGAACCTTCTCTCTCTACAGACCAGCCTCCTCCTCTTTCCATTTCACAAGGTGGGAAATAGGGTATCAGCGAGACTATCGCTTCATACATAACAACCCCGACCATGAGAAAGGCTGCACAACTCTCTTGGCTCCAAATCTAAAATTCCCAGGGAAAGGACACCTTGGCCCAGCCAGGGTCGAGGGCCCATTCTTAGACTAATCAACTGTGTCCAGAGGCTGGTATTCCACTGTGACCTAGGTGCTCCCACCATGTGGAGGAAGGAGAAGATTGAGGTTACTAAAAGCCATGTTGGCCCAGGACTCCTTAAGTTTCATTTGAAAGAATCAACATTGTCTAATGTTGATTAGACATAGCAGTTCTGGGTGCATAGCAGTCATGAAGGGCATTTGTCAAAAATACAGATTCCTCATATGATCATCTCAATAGATGCAGAAAAAGCTTTTGACAAAATTCAACACCCATTTATGATAAAAACCCTGCAGAAAGTAGGCATAGAGGGAACTTTCCTCAACATGATAAAGGACATATATGACAAGCCCACAGCCAACATCATCCTCAATGGTGAAAAACTGAAAGCATTTCCACTAAGATCAGGAACAAGACAAGGTTGCCCATTCTCAACACTCTTATTCAACATAGTTTTGGAAGTTTTAGCCACAGCCATCAGAGAAGAAAAGGAAATAAAAGGAATCCAAATCGGAAAAAAGAAGTAAAGCTGTCACTGTTTGCAGATGACATGATACTATACATAGAGAATCCTAAAGATGCTACCAGAAAACTACTAGAGCTAATCAATGAATTTGGTAAAGTAGCAGGATACAAAATTAATGCACAGAAATCTCTGGCATTCCTATATACTAATGATGAAAAATCTGAAAGTGAAATCAAGAAAACACTCTCATTTACCATTGCAACAAAAAGAATAAAATATCTAGGAATAAACCTACCTAAGGAGACAAAAGACCTGTATGCAGAAAATTATAAGACACTGATGAAAGAAATTAAAGATGATACAAATAGATGGAGAGATATATGATGTTCTTGGATTGGAAGAATCAACATTGTGAAAATGACTCTACTACCCAAAGCAATCTATAGATTCAATGCAATCCCTATCAAACTACAACTGGCATTTTTCACAGAACTAGAACAAAAAATTTCGCAATTTGTATGGAAACACAAAAGACCCCAAATAGCCATAGAAATCTTGAGAACGAAAAAAGGAGCTGGAGGAATCAGGCTCCTTGACTTCAGACTATACTACAAAGCTACAGTAATCAAGACAGTATGGTAATGGCACAAAAACAGAAAGATAGATCAATGGAACAGGATAGAAAACCCAGAGATAAACCCGTGCACATATGGACACCTTATCTTTGATAAAGGTGGCAGGAATGTACAGTGGAGAAAGGACAGCCTCTTCAGTAAGTGGTGCTGGGAAAACTGGACAGATACATATAAAAGTATGAGATTAGATCACTCCCTAACACCATACACAAAAATAAGCTCAAAATGGATTAAAGATCTAAATGTAAGGCCAGACACTATCAAACTCTTAGAGGAAAACATAGGCAGAACACTCTATGACATAAATCACAGCAAGATCCTTTCTGACCCACCTCCTAGAGTAATGGAAATAAAAACAAAAATAAACAAATGGGACCTAATGAAACTTCAAAGCTTTTGCACAGCAAAGGAAACCATAAAGAAGACCAAAAGACAACCCTCAGAATGGGAGAAAATATTTGCAAATGAAGCAACTGACAAAGGATTAATGTCCAAAATTTACAAGCAGCTCATGCAGCTCAATAACAAAAACACAAACAACCCAATCCAAAAATGGGCAGAAGACCTAAATAGACATTTCTCCAAAGAAGATATACAGAGTGCCTATAAACACATGAAAGAATGTTCAACATCATTAATCATTAGAGAAATGCAAATCAAAACTACAATGAGATATCATCTCACACCGGTCAGAATGGCCATCATCAAAAAATCTAGAAACAATAAATGCTGGAGAGGGTGTGGAGAAAAGGGGACACTCTTGCACTGCTGGTGGGAATGTGAATTGGTTCAGCCACTATGGAGAACAGTATGGAGATTCCTTAAAAAACTACAAATAGAACTACCATATGACCCAGCAATCCCACTACTGGGCATATACTCTGAGAAAACCAAAATTCAAAAAGAGTCATGTACCAAAATGTTCATTGCAGCTCTATTTACAATAGCCCGGAGATGGAAACAACCTAAGTGCCCATCATAGGATGAATGGGTAAAGAAGATGTGGCATATATATACAATGGAATATTACTCAGCCATAAAAAGAAACGAAATTGAGCTATTTGTAATGAGGTGGATAGACCTAGAGTCTGTCATACAGAGTGAAGTAGGTCAGAAAGAAAAAGACAAATACCGTATGCTAACACATATATATGGAATTTAAGGGGAAAAAATGTCATGAAGAACCTAGGTGTAAGACAGGAATAAAGACACAGATCTACTGGAGAGCGGTCTTGAGGATATGGGGAGGGGGAAGGGTGAGCTGTGACAGGGCGAGAGAGAGTCATGGACATATACACACTACCAAACGTAAGGTAGATAGCTATTGGGAAGCAGCCGCATGGCACAGGGATATCGGCTCGGTGCTTTGTGACCGCCTGGAGGGGTGGGATAGGGAGGGTGGGAGGGAGGGAGACTCAAGAGGGAAGAGATATGGGAACATATGTATATGTATAAGTGATTCACTTTGTTATAAAGCAGAAACTAACACACCATTGTAAAGCAATTATACTCCAATAAAGATGTTAAAAAAATACAGATTCCAAGGCCCTGTCTCTAGTAAGTCTGACTCAGTAAGTCCAGGCTCAAGTCAGGGCATCTATGGTTCAGACAAGCATTCCAGGTATTTCTGATGCCTTGGAGGCACTGGCTTAGCTTGCGCTTCAAATTCAGTTTTATGTCTCTGTTTTATTCATTTCTATTTTTGGGTTTATTACTCTTTCCACTTTCCTTTCATTTGATAATTTTTACCCTTTCTGGGTTATTTAGGTAGAGACTTAATTCCCAGTTTTTCTTCTTTCTCGCTATTAGAGACGATCTTACACAATACTTTCTCCTCTAAGGACCAGTATGGCAGCATCCCATAAATTTATATGATATGCTGTGTTTATATCTTTGTTCTTTAAATACTCTGTTCTGAATTACTCCTCTTTCCGTGGTATTATTTAGGAGTGCCAACTTCTGTGTGAATGGATAACCCCTTCTGGTTGTGAGATTTATTTTGAATTTCATTGAACTGCCGTCTTAGGATACAGAAGGCAAAATGTTTCTGTCTTTTCATATTGAATAAGTGTCTTTGCTTCCCAGTAAGTGATACATTCCATGAAGAATCTATCCAGGAAGATTAACTGGTCAAGTTCAAGATTTGAGTATTGCTACTCTATACCCCACCCCCATTGAAAAACCATCCTTAATATCACTCTTTGGTACACATGTGTTTACAAATGTAGCAGGCAGCAGGTGAAAAGAGCAGGTCCTTTGAGTTGACACCCGGCTGTGCTTCTTTTTTTTTTTTTCTTTGCCGGTACGTGGGCCTCTCACTGTTGTGGCCTCTCCCGTTGTGGAGCACAGGCTCCGGACGCGCAGGCTCAGTGACCATGGCTCATGGGCCCAGCCGCTCCACAGCATGTGGGATCTTCCTGGACCGGGGCGTGAACCCGTGTCCCCTGCATCGGCAGGCGGACTGTCAACCACTGCGCCACCAGGGAAGCCCCCGGCTGTGCTTCTAATTAGCTCTGTGCAACCTTGGACAAATGATTCATCTCCTCCGAGCCCATTCCTTCGTCTGGGGAAATCATGAGTGAAGATAGGCATGCCCTGGACATTGGTAGCATCAGTTATGCAGAGTTTGCCCTGCAGGGTCAGCCAGATTTCATTAGATGAGTGAAGACATAGCAGGGGTTTTGAGAAGGGGGTGCTGTTCTCGGTACCCCAGGAGTACATCACAGTCTTTCAATGAAACGAAGCTGATATGAGCTGTAAAAATTGTTGATGGAAATAGACATAAGGGTTGTGTCTGCTTAGCTGCTCTTTGGCCCATAGAAGAATATGAGCATTGCTCCCCTCCTTCATTCCCCAGGCCAACTCTTCCTTATTTTTTAAAACTCAGCTCAGAGTCAATTCATCCAGGAATTATTCTGCCCTGCTGCCTCTATCCCACACCACTGATTCCTGTACACACAGATCACCTTGGGTCATCCTCCTGGTCATTACCTTCTGCCTTGTACATCTCCACTACCGCACTCTGAGCTTCTTAATGGCAAGGGCTGGGAAACATTTCAAGGAGAGTAAGCAAGAGAGAAAGATACCTGATATCCAGTACCCAGTGTTGAATGGAGCAACATATGGAAGAGGATGGCTAGAGCATATGCATATCGTCACAAGGATGCGGAATGAGATGTTTATTCAGCAAATATTTATGGAGCACCTACTCTGTGCCAATCACCAGACTTAAAAGAGTGAACAAGAGTGTCATGATTCCTCTGGTGGGGAATATAAACTTCTAAACAGGCTGGTGTGCGTGTGGGGTGGGGAGTGGTGATGAGTCCGAGGATGGGTGAAGCACAGGGTGCTGTGGGAGCATACAGGACTAGGCATCTCTTGCCACATGGGGAGGTCCAAGAAGCTGCCTGGAGAAGATGGCTTTTAATATGAGGCTTTAGAGATGAGGGGTTAGCAATGAACAGAAAGGGAACAGGAAAAAAACTTCCAGCCAGAGGGGACAGCAGGTGAAAATGCAAGAGGACATAGTGAGCGCAGTAAAAGGAGTCGTGTTGATAGTGGCTGGATGTTAGGGGGAGGGGAGGGAGGGGAAAGAGAAATGAGAAGCGCCGGACCAGATAGGAACCTGTGAGCCACACTAAGGGGGTTGGACTTGAAGAGCAAGGGGGACCCACTGAAGAGCTCAGGCTCACTTAGGCAAACCTAAGTGAGAGATGGTGGCAGCCAGAGCGAGGGTGGGGTCACGGCTCGTGGGTAGGAGGGGGTAAGAGGGACGTTTAGAAGGTAGATGCATGGACTCGGGGACTGACTGGCCACAGGGGTGAAGAAAGCAGGGCAGTCCAGGATGTTGGGGGACTTCAGTGGTATCATCCACCAGAAAGAAAAGAGCACCTGAGGAGATGAAGGTTTTAAAGGACAGGTGGAGAAGATGGTGAGGTTAGATTTGGGCAGGTCACATTCGCTATGTCTTTTGGTCACCAGAAGAAGATGATGTTCAACAAGCAGTTGGCTGTTCATAATACTAATGACAACAACTCAATTTGGCCCTCGGGACAATCTCAGGAGGAAGAAAAACGAGGCACAGAGATGTCAAGTAACTTGCCCAAGGTCACACAGGCCCTAAGAGGCAGGGGTGGTTTCATACAAAGACATTCATGTTCCAGAGCTCATATGAAGGATGTAAAGCTCAGGAGAGAGTTGTCCTGAACCTGGAGGTGTAACTGCAAAGTCATCTACACATGAACAGAGGGCCATGAAGCCAAAAGAATGGATGTGGTTGCCAAGGCACAGGCGTGGCCAATGGGGAGAATCAAGGGCATAAACAGCCCCGGGAGGAAGAGGGGGACTGGGCAGACGAAGAGGAACCAAAAGATGAGACTGAGGGGATGGCCAGAGAGGTATGAGGGAAGTCGAGAAGGAAAGCTATTCCCGAGTCAGAGAAAAATGTGGTCCAAGAAGGAGAGAATAGCCATATGCTGCTTGGAAGTCGAGAAGACGAGAACACAGAAGTGACCGTAGGAGTTAAAGATAAGGAAGCCGAGGGCTTCCCTGGTGGCGCAGTGGTTGAGAGTCCACCTGCTGATACAGGGGACGCGGGTTCGTGCCCCGGTCCGGGAGGATCCCACATGCCGCGGAGCGGCTGGGCCTGTGAGCCATGGCCGCTGAGCCTGCGCGTCCGGAGCCTGTGCTCCGCAACGGGAGAGGCCACAGCAGTGAGAGGCCCGCGTACCGCAAAAAATAAATAAATAAATAAATAAGGAAGCTGATAGTTGCATTGGGGAAAACAGTCCCTGTGGAGTGATGGGAGCCAAATCCTTAAGCTACTGTGTTGAGAAGGTTGTTGTAATGGAAGGGATGTGACAGCAAGTGTAGACCAGCTCTTGAATGTGCTGTTGAAGGGGGGATGGAGGGAGGCAATGGCTAGAGGGAGTCTTGGGCTTAGCTGAAGAGTACCTTCCTCGAGGGTTCATTCATTGTCACTATTTTAAGTTGAATACACGAAGAACATTCAAGTCCCAAAACATCTTAAAGAAAGAAAAGAGTTTTTCAATAATGAAGACAGTCAGGTCTATATAAGTATGAATGGGAAGGAGCTAATAGAGAAGACAAGTTTGCAGATACAGGACAGAGAGTGTAATCAGGGAAGTGAACTCTCTGATAAGGCAAAAAGGGGAGGGCTCCAGGAGGAACAGATCCAAATGTGAGCAAGGATGCTGCTCCCAGAGAAACAGGAAGAAGAAAGGAAAGACAGGATGGAAAAGAGAGTGAAGACCACAGAGGCAGAGGAGGACCACCGGCATCCCTGGGCTTGGAGACATAAATTTTCCGCAGGGTCTTCCTTGGGAGTGCCCAGCAGCCCAGGTGTGACAGAGGTGGACCGGTCGACTGAGTCAATGTGGCAGATTTACCAGGAGAGTGTAACCTAAAGACAAAGGGACAGAGGAAAATACTGACACTAAAGTGGTAGGAGGGACTTCTCTGGTGGTCCAGTGGTTAAGAATCTGCCCTTCCACTGCAGGAGGCGTGGGTTCGATCCCTGGTCAGGGAACTAAGATTCTGCATGCTGAGCGGTACGGCCTAGATAGATAGATAGATAGATAGATAAATAGATAGATAAATAAAGTGTTAGGAGACACATTCCGTGGACTCCAGCCTGATTGGAGGAGCTGCTAGTCCTCTATTGTCATTCCCGTCCCAACCCACCACTCACCCACTACACCCTTATCGTGGGACTCATGTGATCTAGTCAAGATTCCCTCTTGGTCTTCTCTTTCTAATATCCAGAGCATCTTCCTGGGGTGGGAGAGGAGGGAGTTTACAGAAAAGTGACGTTACTTAAAACCATCAGCCTCGGGACTGCCTGACCCTATGGGACTATCCCCAGGCCAGGCCCATTGGAAGGAAAGGTGAATCTTCCTTTTGTCTAAAGCCCTGAGGTCTTTGGGGAGCTTCCCAGCTCAGGTCTAATTGTAATCCCTAAGTACATATGCTATGTCCCAAAGTCAAAGTATAGAGTTAATGCAATACCAATGTAAATCTCCCTAAGTCCTCTAATAGAATTTGACAGCTCTGAGTGTGGAATATTTATTCTTCCAGGTGAAGAATCAAAGGATTTGACTTTCAATGGCAGTGATAGACCATCCGTCTGGAGCAATTACAATATGCACCGTCAATCAGTGGAACCAGCCTATGCTGAGTTAAAAGCAGCAAAGGTCACCAGAAGAGAGATTCCTGAGATGAATTTGAGCCCTGGTAAAACTAACGTTAGGCCAACAAAGGAGAACACCAAGGAAAGAAATTGTTCTTTAATAAACATCACCGGGACAGTTGGCTAACGGGCCAGGGAGAGTTCATTTAAATCCATACAGCACACCTGTCAAGTTCAGCCGTATGGCACCATTAATCGGTGACAAACCCGGGAACAAGGGACAAGCATTACCATCCCTGACGCCAACAAGGAGATAAATTCCCAGCTACTGAAGAAACAGATACCATCAGGGCTCTGATGGATGGGTTCAAATATCTAAGAATGAAAATTTTTACACTGCCATGTAATAAAAATCAATATCAAAAGGAAAATAGCAGCATCCGTTCCGTCTGTCATATTCCCCTTCCCAAGCTCGCTGACTGCCCCAAACAGATAACGGATGGGCCGCTACATGACTCCCCCTGATAAGTGGTCAAAGGAGATGAACAGAATTAGGCCAGGAAATGGAGACAGTAAATCACCATGTGGAAACAGGCACCATCCCCCCAACTAAGAAATAAAATTTACAAGCAAACACATTTCAGGTCCCATTACATGCCTATTAAAGTCACAAAAAATAAATATGATAAAATCCAAGATGGGCAGCCAGTGAAAACACAGCCTTCAGCATTGCTATCGAGAAAGGCTGGACCAATTTACATAAAGCAATCAGGCAACAGATGTGAGGACTCTTTATACTCTGCCCCAGCGATCCTCTCTCTGGTAACAGACCCCATAGTATTAGCCCCAAAGAAAGAAAAACACGTCTATAGCGGTACTGTTTGTGATAACTAAACACTGTCAACCACCTAGAGGCCAAAGAAGAGGGGGCTAACCAAGCAAAGAGAAATGGGTTAACACAGTGGAATAACACGCTGCCATTGTGAATGACGGAAGTGGGGGCTTGGTAGGTTCTGGAAACGTTTCTATGAAATATGCATGGTTGTCATTAGCGAGCACATCAAATGTCTTCCTGGATTTTGATAAAGAACAGACTTTGGATGGGATATCATTCCCTTCAAGTTTAACGTCCACAAAGATTTTATGGTAAGTTGGATGCTAATTTTAGTGGTTCATTCACAATTCAATGAGTATTGACCCCATGCCAGACACTAAGGATATTAAAATGAGGAAGAAATGCTTCCTACCCCCAGGAGCCTGTGGTCAAAAGGGAAGACACACACACACACACACACACACACACACACGCACACACATACATACTAAAATCAAGTGTGGCAAATGGTACAAGAGGTATAGATACGGTGTCATGCACAGAAGGCAAGCCATGTGGACGGCGTCACAGATCATCATATGCAGAATTAGGATAATTCACAGGTTGGGCAGAAGTGGAGGAAGGCAGTGTTCCAGGGAAGGAACAGAATTGCGCAGGCAGTGGCCATAGAAATCCAGTGTGTGTGTACGTGTGTGTGTGTGTGCTCTCTATCCCAATAGATCTGATGAGTCTGGGATGCTTCTCTCCTGGGGCTCAGGACTGTCTTCCCAAAGCCAAGCCAACCCTGCCATTTCTCATCACTACCTTCCCCTCCCAAACGAGCCCCTTCCCCCATTCACCCCCACCACACACACCCCTCCCTGAAATCATCCAGGGCCATTTGCCCTGGGTAAAGATGATCTGGTTGTGTCATATTCTGTGTGAATAGGATTATTCTAAAGGCCAGTTTAAACAGGAAAGGATTCTTATTTTTTAGAGTCCACATCTTATTCACGGTGGAGTGTTCTTTCTTAAAAGGATGCTTGGATAGGATCCAAGCATATTAAAAGGACACATGGAACCTCAGGTGAAATTACCCTGTTTCCAGTTTCCTGAACGTGCTGGATATGGAAACTGCTGTTAATAAATTGAGTAAAGTGAGGAAAGTCAATCAAGAATGCAAGCTCCCCAGGTCAGATAAATATTAAGATGTGGGGTGTGTAAAATGTCATAAAGAGCTATCAGGAGAGCAAGCAGCCTCAAGTCGGCATTTGAGCGTTGATGTTTTGAAAGCTGTGGACGTTATGACAATTCCACATACAGTTTTGTTTGACAATATACAGCTTGGCATTTAGAAACTAGTATGTGTGTGAGAAGGAAAGCTGAGAGCTTTGCAAAGGAATCCAGGAGGTAAATCAAGAGTTCCTTATCTGAGAATAATAAAAGAAGGGGCTTAATGACATGGTATGATCACCAACACCTCAGCATCAACCCGTGGCTTTGAAAAAAATCCCTTCTCTGCCGAGATGACCCAACGGCCGATGGAGATGTCTGGCCAGTAATCAGGGAGTTTGCAAGTGATATAACACAGTCACAAGTGCAGAAGGCGACCCCTCCTGACTGTTATTCTTAGAAGGCTGGGGTTCCCCGAAGGAGGGGTCGTTCCAGAGATAAATTCAGCGAAGAAAGCTGGGTCAGGAACGCCCAGTGATTGGAGAACAATAATATTCTGGGGGGTTGTGTCGGACTGCCTTGGGGGTGAGCAGGTAAGAGGATCTCTCTTGCAAAAGTTGTCATGCAGGGCTTCCCTGGTGGCGCAGTGGTTGAGAGTCTGCCTGCCGATGCAGGGGACACGGGTTCGTGCCCCGGTCCGGGAGGATCCCACATGCCGCGGAGCAGCTGGGCCCGTGAGCCATGGCCGCTGAGCCTGCACGTCCGGAGTCTGTGCTCTGCAACGGGAGAGGCCACAACAGTGAGAGGCCCGCGTACCGCAAAAAAAAAAAAAAAAAAAAAAGTTGTCATGCAACAGCAAGTAGAACTTGAACTTGAGCATCAAGACAATAATTACAGCCACTGAGCTGGCTGAGAGTCTATAAAAGATACTTGAGTCTGAGCTGATCCTTTGCAAGGGAACGTTAGTATGAAGTGAGCTGACAAGATGGAAAAGTGGCAGCTGAAGGTTGTTCACACAAGTCAGGAAATGCTGTAGATCGATCACACTGCATTATCAGAAATCCTTCCCCGAGTGCCCGTGTGTCTCCACATCACCAATCATGGTTCCTCTTGCCCGACAAGCCTTCAAGACATCCCCGGTGGTTTAGTCGAAGTTGCAAAATGTGTCCAGATGATTCGATCAGGATGTCTTTAAATCACGCCTAGTGTGTGTTTGAGAAGCAAAAGAGGGGAGTGGAGTGGAGAGATCAGAGAATCCCCTCGAGGGTTTATGCACACACAAGGCCTCCCTGCCTCTGCCCTGGGAATGGGTCATGGTAACCAGCCAAGGGCACTGGGACCTGGGCTTGAGGGATGGCTGGAGGAGAGTCTTGTGAGAGAAATGACCAATGACAGGGACTGGCTGACAGCCTGGCTGCCCTGCAGCCCATGACCTTCCTCCCCTGACACGCACCAAGTCCCCCCGCTTCCCTATGGAATGGTCCAAGCTTGTCATTTGGGGTGGGATTGTGTGGCAAAGACTGCTCTCTGATCACCAAAATCTGCATCCACTTCTTGGCCCACAGCTAGACAGTTTTTCTCAGTATCTCTTGCAGTCATGTGACAAAGGTCTGACCCGGCCGATGGGAGATGAGCAGAAATCTATGTCCCTTCCAGGGTCACCCTCCATACAACTGTCACTGAGGTTCCTCTTTGCTGGTGCTCCTCTCCTTCTCTAACCGGCTGAAATGGAGGCGACCATTGGATTGTTTACCAAAGCCCTTAGGTGAAGGTGGCCAAGCTTCTAGCCGCCTGGGGTCCAGAGACAGCACGAAGGATGGCCTCCTGCTGACCTGAGTGCACACCAGGCCCATGGCAGAGGGAAGGAATAGTCTCTGTCACATCTCAGCCACTGTACAGCTGGGGGTTTATTTGTTACAGCAGCAAGCATTACCGTAACCCACTTAGATGGCAACCTAGTCACCCAGCTCTGACTCTGACTGAATCCAGCCGATGGATGATCTCCTGGAACCCTTGCTTGCTTTTGGCCGTTGGAGGGATGGTGGCAGCATACATTGAAGGCTGGCCAACAAGGGGGCATTGGTGGTTGCCTTGAGTAGCAGCCCCCTAGGGCCTCAGGAAGGAAAACAGAGTCTACAAAATGCTGCAGGGCCACCAAGGCACCATGATCCACCCCTGTGCTACATGGGCTATGATCTGCTGGACCCGTGAGGCTATGGATGCCACCTATGGGCAGGAGACAGCTCTGACATCAGGGCAGCAGTGGCAGGAAAGGGGACCTGTGGGGAGGCCCAGGCAGCCAACCACATGGCGGGTACATCTGCCTGTGTCTCACACCTAGCAGTCTCTTCCTAGAAAAATATCCCTTCCGTTGAATGTAATAAGTCTCCTTTTAAGTAACACATTGTTGGGCTTGTTACTTTTGCTTTCAGGACCCTGAAACTGGTTAAAAGAGCAATTCACATGAGCCACAAGGGAAGGAATGACTCAGATACCTGGACTGGTGACTCGGATACCTGGACTGGAACAAACTCTCTCCACAGCTGGGCAGCTTTTTAAAGAGGAAGGCTGAGTCACTTGTTAAAGATTTCTCAAAAAGCCAGAATCCGTGTGCTTGCATCGGACCCCAGCCTCGTGTTCAGTTCTTGACTTTATACCGACTAACAAGAGCATATGGAGAAAGTCAACCAATAGCAGGGACAGGAAACCAAGTAGCACACAACAAAGTCCAGGGGCTGTTTAGTCAAGAAGAAAAAACCCCAGGATGGCTCTGATTCTAAAGGTCATATATCTGATGGTCCCCCAGATGGGTCCAATGGGGCCAGGGCCATGGGGGTGCAGTTAGTTAGATAGACAGGCTTGATTGAACACTCAGTGTAGAGGAGAATTCATCTTCTTACGGTTACAGCTGTACCAGGGGTGGAGTGAGTTGGTCTGGACAGTGGTGAGCTCCCTGTCATTAGAGGAATACAGCAGAATCAGAAGGGCTGTCTCTCAGAAAGTTTGTTACAGGGGATCCTCTTTCTCTGGGAGAACAGAGGCATGTGTTCACAGGAGCTTTCAGGTCCAAAATGCTATGCTTTTGAGTCTTTCCCCAAATAGAGCAGCAACTATTGTTTTGTGTTCTCCCTCCTGGTTCCACTCCCCTTTCTTGGGATAATAAATGCCCCAAGCACACTTCACAGGGAACACCTCTCCTAATCTACGGGCTCTGGAACAAGCAGAGCCAACCCCAGCCCCAGGCACACATGTTATCCAAGTTGCCTAAACTTAAGGTCAGGCCAAATGACAGTGATTAGTTCAGGAGTTAGTGAGCAGCTAAGTTAGTCCGATCAGAGTGAATTCTGGGGTTTACATAGGAGCTACCAGGGAGAAATTGTTTCTCTGTCTCTCTCCTACAGGCTTGGAAACAGGCAGGCTGAAACTAATCTTCTAAAGTCTTCTTGACAGTGGACTTCAAGATGGAGCCACCAACAGAACTGGGCTTAGAGTCAGTGAAAAACCAGGTTCTGATCATATTGCTTCAGTGCCTGGATCCAGCTATATCTGAAGTGAGAAACTTTTCAGTTTATTGAAACAATATATTCTATTTTCAATCAATAGTTTTCTTCACTTTCAACAGAGAGAGAGAGAGAGAGAGATAGAGGGGTGGGGAGAGAGAGAATATCCTGGTGAATGTGACAGGTTTTAACAGAGGAGTCTTGGGAAAGAACTTATAGGTCCTGAGTGAATAATGAGAAAAAGAAATCAACATAGCCTTCAGAAAAGGCTGTAGAAAGAGGAGAGGGGACCTGTTAGCCTTCTGTCTTGGACCCCCAAGACTGGGCCGCCCATGGGAGAGCCAGCCATGGGAGCACCTGTGTGCAGTATTCTCCCTAAAATTCCAGTCCAAGAAAATCATCCTAAATATTCAAAGCCATCCTACATGGAGCTGCTCTTTGAAGCATTGTGTGTAGCAGTGAAAAACTGGAAACGGTCTAAATGTCCAACACTCAGGGGTTGGTCTAGCAAGCTTCCTGCCTTCAAAATGACATTTATGAAGTGTATGTAATAACATGGAAAATACTTATAATAGTGAGTGAAATCAGGGCATGAAATGGTCTAGTCAATATGAACTCAATTATGTGAAAAGGAAAAAAAAAAAAAAAGAATCACATATCACATACAGGAAAAACAAAGGACGTAAATGCACCCAAAAGTTAATGCTTGAGTGGTAGGACCATTTTGCGTCCTACTTTGCTTTATTGTCTAAATTCTCTTTGTATTTTTATAATGGAGGAGACTTTTGTGTGATGTCAGTGGATGATGTATGTAGGGAGAGGGACGCACAGAGACAAGCAATTTCTGAAATAAGAGACAGATGGGCGACATCACTAACCCTTTGCCGGTTACAGGCAGGAGACCCTGGCAAGGCAGTCAGATCTGGTCCCTAATGTGTCACTCAGCAGCTAGATGACCTGTGGGTCTCTTTGCGTCTCTAGACCCCAGTATCCTACTCTATCAAAGACAAGGCATCAGAATAGATGTTCCGGAAACAACACCAAACAAGAGTCAGAGTGCCTGGGTTCTCCACCCAAATGCTTAGCCATACATTTGCTGAACAAGTTCCCCTCTGGACCTCAGTTGTATGGATGGAGATGATCCACCAACGCCCCCCTCCCCATGGGCTGTGAGTCACTGTGCATACAGGGTGTTGTCTTGTTAGAAAGCCCTCTCCCACTCGGTCCTGCCTCGGCCCTGTCTGCTCTCACCTCTGCCCACTCGAATTAAACCCTCTGTAAATAACAAGACAGAGAGAACTCTGTTTGTCTCTCTGACGACTTTTCAGGCTGTGTCCTTTCTGATTTTCCTGTTGCAAAGCCTGTTTCCCTGCTCTCCAGAAACATGGCTGGGCAGACAGGAGCCTGGCACTGGTCCATCAGACGCAGGTCCCAGAGGAGGAATTCACAACAGATTCCAAGCCTGTGACTCTTGGGGTGCTCAGCAGAGCACCTGATAACACATGTCCCAAAGGACTGCCTTCTCCAAGTGGATAGAATTGTCTCCGTTTTATTCAAGACCCAAGTCCTGGAAAGGGGGAGTGGTCCCACCCACTGGTGCTCGGAAGCCAAAACTCCAGAATCAGGGCTGAGTGGCCCTGAGGGGCTCAGAAGTAGAAAGTGCAAGAACAAAGGAGGTGGAAACTGGACAGGTCATTAAAGATGATCTGGTTCACCTGCTCCCAGGACGGATGGAAAAACCAAAGCCGGAAAGAGCTGAGGCCCACCCCAGACCACAAGACTTGTCAACAGCAGAGTAACAGATACAGAAAAGCAAAAGACACGATCTTATAAAATAAATATCTCCTATCCCCAAATTACGGTATATGTGGAGTATAATACCTGTAATACTGTAGGCCAAAAAACAAGTTATTAAATTTAAGTATAGGGTTGAGGTATCTGAATTTCAAAGACTGTTTGTACTAAGCAGAAAAAAATTGCTCCAAGATTAGGAAGAGAGTTGATACAAATGATGACTGACATAGTGCAACCCAGTGGTCCTCAGACTTCGAGATTTGGTAGTTCAGCAAAATTTTTTTTTTTTTTTTTTTTTTTTGCGGTACGCGGGCCTCTCACCGCTGTGGCCTCTCCCGTTGCGGGGCACAGGCTCCGGCTCAGTGGCCATGGCTCACAGGCCCAGCCACTCCGCGGCATGTGGGATCTTCCCGGACCGGGGCATGAACCCGTGTCCCCTGCATCGGCAGGCGGACTCTCAACCACTGCGCCACCAGGGAAGCCCCAGCAAAATTTTTAAAGAGAAAATTAGAGGATTCAACATAAGGTTGCCGGCTTTACAGCCTGCCAAGCATAGATGCTCAAGAAATCAAGTTTAGTCTACTATCACCATAGTTTCATAAATGTTTTAACACCAAGAAAGGAGGAAAGAGAGAATCCCAGAAAAAAAAAGACAATCCTATTGAAAATGAATAAATTTAGCTTTGTGGAAAACTCACTTATGTTTTTCTCACTTCCCCACAAGTGCATGAAAACTTTTGCGTGGGGCACTGGAACACCTAAATTAAACACATATTAATTCTCATAAAATATGCAGAGTCTCGTAAGCTTTCAAACCTCACCCAGATGTTGCCTTTTACACATCTGCACACAAACTGGAGGGGCCCGGTGATGATGTATGAGGGGTGAGGAAAAGGGGTCCTGCCTTGCCCTGGGGACTTCCTTCCTTTGAGAACTGCTCCCTTTGTCTTTTTTAAGCAGCTGAGTTCATCATCATTCCCAGCCTTCCCAAGCTTCTCAATTTTATTTTCCCATCACCAATTTTCCCCACAGGTTTCTGATGAAATGCAGCACCACTTTCCAAGGAACTGGTTGCTGGATTTCCAAGAGTGGCCACTTCTCAGTAAACATCAGTTAATCTGGGATTAAGGGTAAGCCTCCTCCTGCTGGGCTCTGCAGCATCTCCTGGTCAAGCACACATAGAGCCAGACCTTTAACCCTCCAACCCCACCACATTTCCTATTGGTCTATTCTAAATATTTCCCATCATTATATGTGTTACTATTAATATGTGTGGTCAGTATACCTTCCAGGGGGATGGAACATAGTGGGAGTAAATGGTATGAAGAAGGAAGTTGCTTTAGAGTCTACAAAAGTTTAGATGTCATAGAATTATGTGGTTCCTGAGTCAGAAGGGATGGAAGAGTCTATAGCTGCTGCTGGGGCAGTAAAAGCTCAGGAGCTGAGAGACAGAGGGAGGAACCAGCGTGACGCCAAGGCGGTCAGGTGCCTGTGGGTTCCAGCCCTAGTTCCAACAGCCACGTAACTGGGAAGGTCATTAACTTTACTAAACCTCAGTGTTTACACCCACAAAAGACACAAGATGACCAGCCTCCAAGGGCTCTGGTGAGGATTAGAGGAGTAAGGTATACAGAGGCACTAGTACTATGCTGGCCCAAAATGGGGGCTCCTCTCTTGCCATCCTTGTTTTCTTAGCTCTAGGGGAGGGTGGCCAGGCAGAACTGACTTGGAGAAGAGAGGTGTTTTAAAGATCAAGGGCAGAATCTAGGTGAACATGGGACAGATTCAATAATAGCACAAATAACTTGTCCCTGGGTCCAGCTGGCTTACGTGACCAGGCTCTGTAGCACTGAATTGGTTTCACGCACCTGCCTCGGACACTGAGGTGTTCCTGTGATGCAGTGGGGTCCCTGCACCAACTGCCTGAACGTGTGTCAGGCTGGAGGGCAGGCATCAGCTCTTGCACCTGGGCTGGGTGCTGTGCTAGGTACCTTGCATACAGGAATTTCTGCGAGGCAGATGGTAGCAGCTCTGAGCATCAGGCACACTGCCTAGCGAGAGGGATTTGTAAGCTGCCCCAAGTCTCCAGCTGGTACCTGAGAAAATCCTCATTCAAACTACATGTGCCCTTGTTCTGGACACCCCGTGTTGTTCCCGCCTAAGAGAGGAAAAACTACAGGAGAGATATAAGCAGGAGAGCCCTCTCCAAGGCGTCAGTTCAAGAAGAGAAACTCTTGGACCATTTGATGTGTGCTCCTTGAGTTACCCACAGAGGTAGGGCCAGCGGGGGCATGACTGAGGGAGGGCGTTATTTACATGTAGAATTAAATAATATAAGAGGAGAGGGGGAGGTGCGGTGGAAATGAGGAGGGATGGAAAGGGAAGTCAGAGTCTTTATCACCACCTCCTGCCTCCCGCCTTCCCCCCCCTCCTCCTCTCCCTCCGCTCTTCTCCCTCTCTTCCCACTCCAAACAGGAGCAGCAGGGAACCCAGCCCACCCTGCCACAGCTCCTGCCTCCCCCGACCATGGCCCTGGCTCCTCCCCCCTCCCCCAACCTCCCCCCATCCCCTGTCCCCAACTTGGCCCAAGAGAACATTCTGCCACCTTCCATTCCCTCTTCTAATAACTGCGCATTTCCCTGAGAGAGACTCAAAGGCAAAGGAGAGAGAAGATGATTTCTCGGTCAATAAGCCCTTAAGCAAGTTTCTCAGAAGGATACTTTCCTGACAACCTTGCAGGCCTTGGTTTCCTCCATGATTTCAAATGAAAGCAATGTCACTTATCCTCATCTGATAGAGGTTAATCGATCGGTCATCTCTGAGTGCCAGTGATATGCTTGACACTAGCAGGACACTTAATCCTCACAATAATCCAGGGAGCCCTACCCTCCATCCCACCCCTCATTATACAGAAGAAGAAACTGAGGCTCAGAGGTGAAAGGATTTGCCCAACGTCACAAAACAAAGAAGTAATGGAGACAAATATAGAAAACATTCAAAAGAAAGTTCCTCCATGCTGTCATTGAAATACGTATAAGGCCTAGAGGTGTAGAAGCCAGGTTCTTGAAAGATAAGCTCAATGAAGCGAATGGAACTTTCTTGGAAATATATCTGAGGCTCAAAGAATCAGAAGGGAGGCTGGGGAGTTCGGCTCAGACGTGGATGGGTCCCAGGACCACTTGGAGGGCCAGGTGTGGAAGGGGGAGAGCAGTGTCCCTCTGCTGTGGGCCCTGCCCCGTGGGTGCATGAGCTCCCTGTTTTCTGAGGTTTGTCGCCTCTTTTGTACTCCAGAAGATGCTTTTGGATGGCTGTGCTTATTCACGTGTTGTCCTTTTGGTGACAGGCTCACAGGCTCCAGATTACCATCCCACCAGATTGTAGTTAATGGGGAAGAAGTAAACCCCGAACAAATTCCACCAGGAGAAGACAGTCCACAGTGGTCGGGGATACAGATCAGAGTGGGCTTCACAGCACAGGTGATGCTTAGCCGAGGCTTGAAGGGAAAGCCATAGCAAACTAATAATGGCTCATTGGGACCGCATTCTGGGAAAGCTGGGACCAGCCCTGGCATTAATTCCTTTACTCCTCCCAGCACCCCTGAGGTAGGGACTGGTATCACCTGCTGCATAGGTGAGGAAACTGAGCCTCCAGAACCTTAGGTTTCTTACCCAAGGCCTCACAGTTATAAGTGACAGTCAGAATTCAGTTCCGGCCTCACTGACTCTAGAATCCAAGCTCTTAACTGCTCTGCTAGCAAATAATGCCTCGCTATTAGAGAGGCTTCCACGTGTCAAAGTGCTCCCAGATCCATTATCTCAGCTCACACTCACAGCAACCCTGCAAAGTAGATAGGGCAGGTGTGATTATGCTCATTTCCCTGACAGGCAGATGGGGCCCAGAGATGCTAAGTGACCCACCCAAGGTCACACAGCCGCTTAACAGAAGGGTAAGGCTGGCTGCCCCGACTCAGCATCCTCCTCATTGCTGCATATGCTCTGAGGGTCCTCGTGCCCAGCCAGCAAGAGGGACCAGAGTCCAGTCAAGAGAGAACAAGGCAGAGCCGTTCATTTCCAGACTTCAACATTTAATCCCCAGGCAGGCACCTGACCCATCACCCCACGGGAGCACTCGTGGGCCATCCAGTGCCCGGCACGCTGCCGTCTCGGGGTCTGGGCACAACGAAGCACAAACCAGGAATTGGTGCCTAACAAATTAGCAACAGGTAAAAGCCATCAGGCCATCTGTTGCCTCCCACCCACTGCCACCGCCGAATCCCCTTTCTCGGCAGCGTCCGCGGCTCCGTGCTCAAACACAAATTAATATCCTGGCCTTTGCATATGTATTTATGGCTTCAGGTGGGGAGAGAGCCACAGGAGCAGGTGGCAAGAAGGCAGTCGCTGGAGATGCTTTGCTCGTGCAAAAGTCCTTCGCTAGGGAGGGAAGTCAGCTGAAGGGCGGGGGATGGCTGAGCTGGAAGGCAGACCAAGGGCCTTGAATAGCCAGTTATGGGGGCAGGGAAGGGGGTGGAGGCGCGGCTCTTGGTTCCTCCTGGGAAGCACTCCGCCGGCCCACTCATTCCCCCCCTCCCCCGCTGCCCCGAGGCCTTGCATCATGCATCCCATCAGCCACATTAGAAACGCTGAGGCAAGAGGAGGCCGTACGATTATCCACGGTCAGCAGGAGGCCAGGACGGAGCAGGAAGGAGCCCCAGGCAGCCAGGTGGCCAGCCTGCCTAGGAGACAGCCTTGAGCGGCCTCTCCGAATCTGGGTTTCCTCACTGCAAGTTTCCAAGATGCTCATGTGTGCCAGCCATGCCTAACCAGTTCGACTCAGGAATGAATATGAATATGAATAGAGGCTGGTATTTCCTGGAACTTCATGCTGAGCGCTTTACTTCGTTTTGCCCTTGCAGCAACCGTATGAGGTAGATGTCACTACACCCATTTTGCAAATAAAGAAGCGGAGGTTGCCAGAGAGGTTAAATTCAATGATTTGTAAGTAGGTACTTCTGGTGGACCTAGGCTGGACCAGGCTCCAGGTGGGCCCTTGGGATGCAAAGATGTACAAACTGGAGCCGATCCTTTGTCCCCATGGCAGGGTCAGAATCAGCCACAAGTGTTGCTGAGTAGATGACAGGGGGACAGTGGCAGATTAGATGGTCTGGGATAGGCAGGCTTCCCTGAAGCCCAAGGTATGAAGAGGAACCATCTAGAAGTGAGGGAAGAGTGTCCCAGGAAGAGGGGACAGTATATGCAAAGGCCCTGAGGAGGGAAGGGATGGGTGACTGGGGCTGGAGTGGCTGGGACCTGTGCGAAGAGAGGATATAGCTGGCTGCAGCAGAGACAGAGGCAGGCCCAGACCAGGCAGGACCTCACCAGCTCTGTAGAATGTTCCGGATTTTCTCCTAAGTGTGACGAGAGGCTGCTGCCCAATGTCACCCGGATCTGTTGGACTCCAAAGCCAGGTTCCCACTGCCATCCCATGCTGTCCCCTCCCACCTCGTGCTTCTCCTCCCACAAGAGGGACAGGAAGATGGCGGCCACCTCCTTGGAAAGTCTGCCCATTGTCACAGAGTGGGCCGAGTGAGGACTCTGGGGGTTCCCAGGCTGGGGTTTTCTTCTCCTAGTCCCAAACCGGGGCTGCACAGAGCTGAGCTAGTGTCCTTAAGATTTTAAAGTCCCAAATTACCCAGGATGGGGACAGCCAAGGAAGGAAGGAGCACCCTTCAGTAAGTCCTCCTGGTTGACCAGAAAGATGAAATCAGGCTTGTGAAGCACATCTCTGAATGTCCGGGAATCTGTCTGGGAGCAGGGAAGGCAAAGAAAGATCTGAACCCCTATGCTTTCTATCTCATGGTGGGACAGGGTCTGGGAGGGGTCCCAGTCCCTTCAGCATCCCAGCCCAGGGAGTGGGTACAGCCAGACTCCACCCCTTACCAGCAACGTGACCTGGAACAAAACTTTGTTTCTCCACATGGAGAATGAATTAAGTCTGCCTCACAGAGGCGTGGGGAGGAGAGGATGGCCGTCAAGCACCCAGCTTGATGTCTGCACTTAGGTGCTCAGTCAGTGCTAAGGGACATTACTGTGGTCCAGACCTGCTTCCAAGCCACTCCCCTCTCCAGCCAATCAGCATCAACCCTCTATCTCCCATTGTCCCAGAGCTTTGAGGCATCTGAAGTTTCAAATCCCTTGTTAAAAATAAGCTTTAAAAAAAAAAAGTCAGAAGAGGAGTCAGGAAAGGAAAAAAGGGAGAGGGAGAGAGGAGGAAGGAAGTTTTTTCACCTGAAGCCAGATCTCTAATTCTGCTGGTGGCCAGGGACAGCCCTGCCGCCAGCCTCTCTTGCAAATCAAAGGGCCTGCCGAGTAAGCAGCTGCAAATAGAGCGCTGGGCTCTTTGAAGGTGAGGAGCCAGAAGGGAGCTCTTATCACCCTCCTGGGCTCACAGGAATGCCTCAGGCTGGCCCAGGCTGTGCCAGACAGGAGCCTGGTGGGCATGTAACTGGTGGGGAGGGGAGGGCTGTCAGTGCCAGCTCAGGCAAGAGGGAGGGAGGGAGGGGGTGAGACCAGCATTGGTTGTGCTGTCAGACCTGAGTCCTCATCCTGTGATTCCAGCCAGTCACACACATCCTTAGCCTCCATTGTTTCATCTGTGAAATGGGATGATACAGCTGCCTGGCAGGCCCCATGCATAGCACACAGTAGGTGCTCCTTGGGTGGTGCTTCTCACCTCTGCAGACAAAGGGGAGGGATGGGGTGGGCTCAGGTGTCCAATCACCAAGGCTGCTATCCCCCTGCCCCCACCAAGCTGCCCTTCCTCTCTGGCTCCCTAGAAGCATCTTCCCCGTGATTCAGAGACAGACAAGCTTCACATCTGGGCTCTCGCGCCATTATTCTCTCTCTCTCTCCATTCTGACCCCCATGGCTAACCTCCCCACTGTCCTTCTCCTGAGCTGCCCCAGCCGCCTCTTCACAGGCCTCCCTGCCTCCAGCCTCCCCCGGGCCCACCGAGCACACAGCTGCACATTCATTTCCCAGAAGCCCAGGTGTGGCTGCTCGCGTCCTCTGCACAACACCCAGCCTCACTGCCCATCACCAACTGCTCCACTTGGCAGTCAAAGCCAGCCACATTCCAGACGCCCCTGACTAATGGAATGACCAGCATGGCACCTGGTGAGCCCAACCATGGCTCTCATGCCTTGCTCCGTCCTCCCCTCTGTCCACACCGCTGCCATCCCCAAGACTCAGCCTACCGTAGCCGGCCTCTTTGTTTTTGCTCATGCTGTCCCTTCCACCTGGAAGGTCCATCGTCCTAAAATGCTTTCTTCTTCCAGAATCCTACCAGCCAGAATATTCTCTCCCTCACCCTGCGGAATTTGGACTCCTCATCCCAGGGCTCAGCAACATCTCTTTATTATAGGGGTATTTGCACCTATGGATAATCTAAATCCGCAGTTAAGCTGGTATGGGGACCAGGATGTGAGTTCTAACTGAGGTGTCGATGAGAGAGATGCCCAGGGACACAGCGAGCGAGTGTGCACCGGGGCTGCTCCAGGGCGCTCGTGGGATGCAAGGTGTGAGTTGTCAAGAGTGTGGTTGTGCTCAGGGGCAGAAGTGGGTGGGCATTTGTGGACCACAGCCCACAAGTGTGTATGTGTGACCCTCAAGGCACAGGGCCCTCTGTGCCAAGCCAGCACGCAAATACCCTCCCCACTTCCCTCTGTGTCTGTCTCTTTCACACACGCACACAGACATCTTGCAAATCTTCACATTGTTAAACACTACAGTTGGTACAAAGTAATCAGCAAATACTGAAGTGTACCAAGCCTCCATCCCACTGGGCATATCAGAACACTTCCAGCTGGATAATAAAATAATAGGGAGTGACAGCATGGCTCTTCCTTGACAGAGCGTTATTCACACTGTGATCTCAGAATCCTCACAACCTGGTCTCATCTTTCAAGTGCAGAGACCAGAGGGCACAGTCTGTTAGAGGCAGAGATGGGGTTCTTAGGAAGTCCCATCTTAGGACTCTGACTCCCCAGCCCCTGAGGGCAGAAGCTGTGGAAGTCTCTACATCCTCAGGAACTGTGGCCAGTTGGGTGTTTAGCTGGAAGCAGAGTTCCTGAAGCCTGTGGATCTGTGCCTCCTTATTCTGTGAGTTGAGACACTGGAATGTTCCATTTGCATTAAGTAATGGGGTTTCTGAACATTATGTATCCTCCCTCAAGCCTCTGCTCAGAATTGCTTCCTCCAGGAAATGTTTTCTGAAAATTTCCCCTTACCCTGGGCTCTGGTATGTTTCCATAGCTCCAAACCACAGAGGGTGGCACAAGGGCCTGTTTGCACTTCTGTCATCTGTCACCTACAGCAGCCTTTGAGCCCTAATGACAGGGACATTCACCTCTGCATCCCAGTGCCTGGCACATATCAGACTTTGAACAAACCTTTACAGAACACATGAATGAATGAATGAATGAATGGAGGATTCGCCCAGGACACAGATCAACACTGTGCACAGCTTCATGCTTAGAAGCAAGACTCCCGAGTGAGTGTGGGGGGAGAGGGAAGAGGATGAATGTGCTAGAAAGAGGATGCAGGAGCCTGACTCCATCCTCATCTCTTTGACCTGGCGGTTTTCCCAAGGAGGAATGGGTTAGTCTTCTGAGGATGGAAGAGGGGAAACAAATAGGGAAGGGAGCCCTTTTGCATTCAGTGGGGTCCACAGAAGGGGCCTGGTCCTCAGCCCTGGACCTCCTGAGCCCCAAGAAGAGATCAGCCTTGAACGACAAAGCCAGCAACCTCTATAGCTGTGCCAACCAGGGAAGGGGAGTGCCTCCTGCACCATCCTCCAGTGCCGTGGGCGCACTACCAGCTCCCTTGGCTGAAAATCTTGAGGGGTTTTCCCTTAAGTAATTCCATCTATAAGAATCTGGGAAATGACCACGGAGAACAATCTCCATCCCTGTCCCCTCTGCAAACCCAACAGAGGCTTGGAAAAGTTCGTCTTCCGCCAGACTCGCAGCATTCCATCTTGTCTGTGGCCAGTGGCCAACTGTGAGTAAGTTCATTAATATTAATGTTAATAATCTCCTACATTTGCTTCACGCTTTCCAGCTTACAAAGCAACTTCAGATTCATCATCTCATCTGATCCTCACCACCAGCCTGGGAGTTCAGTGGGGCAGTGATTATCATCCCAGTTTTACCAAGGAGAGAACTAAGGTCCAGGGAGAGAAGCGATGGGCCCAAGGGCGCACGTGGCAGCTAGCTG
This sequence comes from Phocoena phocoena, assembly GCF_963924675.1. Lineage (NCBI taxonomy): Eukaryota > Metazoa > Chordata > Mammalia > Artiodactyla > Phocoenidae > Phocoena > Phocoena phocoena. The sequence continues at coordinate 37,731,985 of NC_089237.1, read as the reverse complement.
TCGTGACCCCAGGCCGGTCCTCGCCCTCTCCATCTCCCACTGCCAACCCCTTCCCCCGTCTACCTCGTCAATGTTATCGTCAGCATCATCTCCTTGTTCAGGGGATCTGTTCTCAGCCATTAGAAAGACAGGCTTAAAATAAATGAAAAAGTCAGGCTTTAGCCATCTGCTAAAATGGGTAAAACGACCTTCCAGAAATTTGCTGAGCGACCTTGGGCTAGACATTTCCCTCTCTGGCTCTCCAATCCATTTCCTTGCATGTCAGGTGAAAGGGCTGGTCTCTTCTCCTCCTTCTGCCCTGCCCTTCCGTGATGCGAGACCAGTGAAAGCTGAAGGGCCTTCCCTTGGTTCCAGACTCGGGCTGACAGTAATCACACCCCTGAGGGCCCCTCCTGGAGTGTGAGGGGTCCACCTACCATGAGCCTAGGACAGCCAGAGAATGGAGCTATGAAGCAACAGAAGACTCCTAGGAACCCTCCTGAGGATGGGGCCAGAGCTAACCAAAAATTGCTACAATGTGACAAGCGCTTTACACGCTTTGTCAACATGCCTCAGAATAACCCTACCAGACGGCAGTCATTTCCATTCTTTATATGAGAAACTTGAAAGATGAAAACATCATTAGAGGAGAAACTTGAAGCTTAGAGAGGTCACCTGACTTGCCCAAAGTCATACAGCAAACAGCAGACTCAAGTTCCAAACCCAGAGCTGGTCTGCTTTCTTAGTCCCAAATGCTTAAGGATCCAGAGGTGAAGCAGGAAGAATGCATAGGGGGTTTGTCCTTCCTCCATTCCCTTTCTTCCAGCCCGCCTCACCTCCCTTCTCCCTTCCTTCTTCTCTACCCTCTGCGGTTTCAGCCCTGGGCAGGGCCTCCTCTGCTGTATCGGCTCGCCCTGTCATCTCAGCCCAGGCTGAGATTTATGGATCACACTTCAAGGATTTTTCTTTATTAATAACATTTATAATCATTTTAGAAATTAAGAGCTGAGGATGCAAAGCATTTTAATTAAAATAATCTGCAGTTGATAATTATAGGACTCTCTCAGCTGGAACCATCTTCTTTCAATCTGTCACACTCCCAGAAGGCAGGAGATAGCTGTGAGCAAATGAGTGAACCTGGTACCTGTGTGTGTAAAGCCGGGTGGCCCAGGGCTCGCCCTCAGAGGCTTCTGCTGGAGAAGTGAGCTCCAGGGTGAACCGGGCTGGTACCAGCTTTGGGGTGGGACCTCTGTGCACCGTGCAGGGCTGGCTTCCCATGGGATGATAGCCCTTCTAGAGGTCTGCCCACCCGGCACACAATCTTCTGTTGGTTTCCCTGTGGGCTCAGAGGGGTCGAAGCCCAAGATGCAGACGGATATGTAAGGCTGTGTAGTGAGAAGTAAAACTCTCACTCAGCTCCTGCCTCTCTGCCCCAGTTCAACCCTCACCCTCACCCGAGGCACTGTCCTGCCCTCTGCAGTCAGTAGAGGGCAGCAAAGCCCACCAAATGCAGACCTGAATGGCCTCAAAGATGGGACATGAAGGACAAAAGAAGAGCCGGCTTGCAAGGTTGGGTACCAGCAAGTCAAGACAGCTCCAACCCAGTGCCCATCACTGAAGTGCTATTTGCTCAGCCCTGGCCCCATCGCAGCCTGTAAGACACTACAGGAGAGTGAGACACACCTCATCCCCTTGGGAGCTCACATGCCTGCACAGTTGGTCCATGTGTAAACCAGCCATAAGAGAACATGATATTTGCCCAGGATGAAGCTATAGCTGTGAGGGGTCAGTTACCAGGTCTGTGTGTGGGGCTAGCAAGGAGGTCTTCACAGGGAAGGGGCTGTCTGGGCAGGGCTGTGAAGGATGAATAGGAGCCCGCTGGCTCAATGACAATCACAACTACTAGGGTTTCTTGACTGTTTACTATGCTCTAGGCACTGTGCTGGGCGCTTGCAGCATCTCCTTCAAACTTGACAACAAGCCTTGAGGATAAACTTGATTATTAGCACCCTGCTTTTTTCCAGGTAAAGAAACAGGCTTGGAGAGGCTGTGTCATATGCCTGTGGTCACAGAGGCATGCTCTGAACTCCAAACCATTGATGCCAGCCTTGTGCTTAACCGCTGGGATATGAGGTGTTCAGGATAACAGACTCCTGGGAGGGGCACGTACAAGGGCTTCAGAGTGGGTGACAGGAGTGATGCGCTGGAGTTATCCTGCCAGACTGGTTTTGGGAAATCCTAACTGAGCGAGTTCCCTCTGTGGGCCTTAGTTTCCCCATCCTTAAGTCTAGGGTAGGGGCTCTCTCTAGAGATCCTCCTGGTCTGGGGAGTCTTCAGCTATCCCAGGCCCCCTGCTGCATCTCTAGCTCAGCTTGGGCAGTGTTCTTCTCCTACCCCACCCCTCAGCCTTAAAGAGGAGAAAGGGGTTCAGGGCAGATGCTCCCCACCGGGACTCCACCCCAAATCCACCTATGCCAAAAATCTAATGGGGACTGGGGTCTTGATAGTGGGCTCCAAGTGGCCTCCTTTGGGCTCATTCGAGCCTCCCTTTCCTCTTGGAGGAAATGAGAGTCGTGGTTGGACCAGCCAGGGGGAGAGCTTGGACATCTCCAACAGCAGAGGTAGCTGAACTGGCAGCTGAGGTCAGGCCTGTCCCTCTACTGCTTCCCTCTGTGGCCCAGACGTGGCTCAGGCCCTCCCAGCCCAGGCAGCTTCCCTCTCCGCCCTCACCAAAGCCCCCCAAAGCAGTGGACAGGGACCGGAAGAGGATTATGCAGACTCACTCATGGGTAAAATTGGTTCCTGGCCTGAGGAGCAGCAAGGGAGGAGTCCACGAAGAGCCTCGTGGAGGGCCCGGGGCTCACGCTGGCACTGCGGCAGCCTGGGATGTGGGCGGTGCTGCGGCAAGTCCAGGGTGCGACACCAGGGCCCTCCTCCCCTTCCAATAATCACATCTCCGGAGCGTCCTGGGTCAGCGCCTGCTCTGTGTCCTCCAGAGGGCCCTTGTTGGCCGGAATCCCTGAGAATAAACTTGGCCCACCTAGACCCAGGGCTTCTAGGGAGCAGCTCTGCCAGGGCTGGGCAGGAGTAGCGGGGGGGTGGGTGGGATGTCAGTTATACAAGGCTCCAGGCTGCAGACAAAGATGGATTAAGTGAAGGCTTAGAAGGAGGCAGATTATTCAGAAAGCCCACCCTTCTGAACTCTGCCCAGCAAAGCACATCTTTCACGCCACTTCATTAAAGAGTGGCCTCTCCGGAAGGAGAATTTCCCTCCTCCTCTGTCCCCTCTGCTTCAGAGAACACTGGATGCCAAGATGGTTTCAGTAAGAGTTTTATTGCAGCTAAAAATAATGGAGCAACTCACATCTCATTTCCTGTATTCTACAGCTACAAGTTCCCTAAAGAGAGGGAGGAGGAGGGATCAGCAAAGATTCTGGAAAACATTTAGATACAATAAAATAAGTATATTAAAAGAGAAAGCAGACCAATGACAGATATAGGACTCACAGTGATACTTACCTTGGGTGAGGAAAGCAAGGAGATGGGGTGGACAGGAGGAAGCCACACAGTTAGGTAGCCAGCATTGTTAAGGTCTTAGTTTTTATGCTGGGTGGTGGCTTTAAAGGTACTTATTTTATTTTTAATGTGAATGAATGAATGAACGAAAAATAGGGCCAAACATGGACCGGAGGAGAGTGTAACAAAGATTATATTCAATAATTATTCAAATTCTGTGTATCTGAGCTTCAAAAATTTGGGGAAAATATCAAAGGAAAACAAATTCTAAGATCAGATGCACCACCTGGCTTCCTGGGCACCTGGATCCTTGAGCCCTCCTGGCCACCCAAGCAGACTTTTGAGGTCCAGATTATCCAGAAAATTTCCTCTTCTTCAAGCAGGTTGCAGCCTGACTTCTTTGGAGTCCTGGACATCATAAGGGAAAAAAATGTAATTTTGAATCAAAAAAGAAGTATCTTACAATACTGTAGGCCAAATGGTGTCTGCTCTCCCGGGACCCAAGGGCTCATGACTCTAGGGTACTAAATATGATTGAAGGGATGAGGGGCTGTGGAGCCTGAGGGCCTGCTCACCTGGGCTCTCTCCCCTTTTAGTGATTCTGCCCTGAGAATTTTGGTCCTGACTTTGGCCTCAGGTGGCCTGGGCTCTGTTACCACTGCCATCCCCCCGCGGGACGAGGGCAAGGAGAATTGACCCCTCTCTCACTTCTGTCTCCGCCTCCCACTCATTTCCCCTCCCGGCCCTTCCGCCCCCATCCAGGACGTTTCTGTAGGAAGGGTCCCTGAGGATCCTGGGCTGCCTCACCTGCCTCCAAGGTGACCTTGCAAGGACACCTATCAGATTTTGGTGGTGGCTCACTATGCTCTCCTGCTTCACGATGTCCAGCTGTGGGATGGGTGCTCTTGGGGAGTTCCTCTACTTCCCACAGCAGCAGGAGGGCAGGGTTCCCACCATCTCAGTCAGACAGAGGCCCTGGTCCCTTGCTTCAAAGGCCCCAGGGAAACAGACACAGATCCATCTCCATCTCTCGCTAAATAAGCTCGTGTGTCTAAATAAACTACCACGGGGCATGCCAGTGAGATTCCTATGCTCTGGCCAGCCGCCTGTGGGCAATGTGAGAAGAGCTAATGACACTGTAGAGACAGAGCAGATGGGAAGGCAAGGTCAGAGGGCAAAGCTCAGGAAGAGGTGGGGTGAACATCTGGGCCAAGCCTCTTCCCCAAGTCTGATGATACTTGTACACAGCCTTTGTTATATGTGATCTCCTTGACCTTGCCTTGAAAGCTGTTGTCCCCATTTTGTGTCCAGGGACAGAAAAGTCCCCACTTTGCCCATACGGCTCTAGGAAGACAGGTCCAGGTCCATGAAACTTGTGGGTGGCAGAGACCTAGACCCCAGTTCTGATTTCCAGTCTGGAGCTCCCTGGGGCCACCACACCAGCCTCCCTGCCTTGCCCCATGAGGTTGGGAGAACTGGGACCGCCTCCGCAGGCTCTCGGGAGGCCACCACCCTCCGCTATGGAAAGGCTGTCCAAGGGAAGAGAAGCAGACAGGGAGAGGAACCAGGGCCGATGGCTGCAGGGCTAATGGCCGCAGAGGAGGCTCTGTGGAAAACAATTTCAGATTGACGATAGGCTGGGATCTTGGTTTGTCTGTTTCCGGCTTTGGCACCCAGGCTTGGCCACTTACTTACGATTTGGGGGTTTCAGGGTCCCCCTGGGCAAAATGAGACATTTATTACTCATCCTCCTGACTCATAGAACCATATTGAGAATTAAATGTCATGTGATATGTTACATAAGAGCCTCCTAAGTGACCCTATTCAAGTGATGGTGAGTTGGAAGAACGGGAGGCAGTCTTTCTGGACTGAGTTCAGAGGCTGAGGGGAAAGTGCACAAGATAAGGCTGGATGGGGCACCCAGGGTCCAGATCACAGGGGGCACACTTGTCCTATGAGAGAGTCTGCACAGACCCAGCAGTTGATGGGGGATATCGGAAGATTTTAAGCAAGGGAATGACACGATCCTAGCTGTCTCCCTGGGGAATCTACGGTGTTCATCTGGGTGGAAGAGTCCCTCCTCCTCTACTCCCCCCACCCCACCCCCGGCATATGGGGAGGGCAGAAGCTCTCCCCAGGGCTGCTGGGGGCTCCCAGTTTAATCTGAGTTCCGCAGTGCATTAGTGAGGGGCTCCCAGGCCGACCAAGTCCCTGGTGCTAACCGGCTGCCGAGGTGAGATCAATGACAACTGCATTGATCTTGCCTCTCTTTGGCTCCTTAAAGAGCTTATTGACTGGAGAGCCTCGGGGCGCTGGGTTTGTGCAGCAGAAATCTGAATCTCATCCAAATGTGGGACAAAGACGAGGAAGAAAATGTGAGGAGGGGGCCCCTCACAGGTCCCTGCCACCTCACACGGTCTCATACTCATTCTGGACATGTATGCTCACTCCCCACCCCCAAGCTGGTTGTCTTGGCATCTAAACCTATAGCCTTACCTCTCCCCTCTCTCCCCGTCCCCAGTTCTAGCCACACAGAAATGCCTTTTCCTCCCCACTCCTTTGTCTCTGGATATGTTGTTGTCTCTGTCAAGGGTATGATCTCCACCCCAGTTTCCCCAGTCTGACCTGCTCCTTTTTCCAGGTCCAGCTCAAATATCACCTCTTCTTAAAAGCCTTTCCTGGCCTAACCTCACCCCCAAAGCAGGAATTGAGTCTTCTTCTGTGTGTCCGTAGCATTCAATAATTACCTGTATGTGCAATACTCGTCACATTTTTTACAACGATTTACTATATCTCTTCCCCCAGAAAGTCAGTTCCTCTAGGACAGTGGCATTGTCATTCATCTTTGTGTCCCCAGCACAGTACTTAGCGTAGAGCAGATGCTCAATAAAGGAATGGACACTGAATGAATGAAAGAATGAATGCTTTTTAAATGGCCTAAGGACTTCCTTTTTTAATCCTGACCCAGCACAGACCCTGAGGGTGGAGAACAGTAGAGACTATGCCTAATCAAACTTGGATGACCCTAGTTCAGATCTAGACCTTAAAAAACTAGAACTGTCGTCAAGTGCGATCTCTGATCTTACAGTTGAGGGCACAGGTCCAAGGAGAGGAACTGACTCACTCAAATCTCACAAAAGCAGGTGGCAGGCCCGGGACCCTCCAGATGCTGTTTTACATGGACCTGGCAGTGTGGCCAGGGGCTCCAAAGCCCTCTGAACTCCTCCAGGCAATTCCCAACCATCATTCTGACTTCCTGTGACATCCTTTGTCTCTTCAGGTGGATCAGGCTAGGCAGGAATCTATTATCCGGGCCACAGAAAAGAGGTTCCCTAAAGACAGACGTTCTTTCTTTCCTTGACTCGCTGTATGATAAAAAGACAAGTTACTTCCCATATACAGGCCTCAGTTTCCCAATCATTGAAATGGGAGCTCTGCCTTTTCTCGCCTGGTCTTAGGAAAGGTGATTCCTAGAGCAACACGTGCCATTCTTTGAAAATGACCATCAGGGGGTCATGCCACCTGATATCAATGAGAAAGGGCAAAAGAGCACAGGATCTGGGAAGTCAAGTTGGGGAACATACCCTGTTTTTGTTAACTTTTTGTTGAAATACAACATACTTACAGAAAAATGCACTTATCATAAGCAGGCAGCCCAACAAAATGTTCAAAAGCTGAACTGTCCATGTAATCAATATCCAGATGAAAAACCAGAACCTCCCCAGTCCCCGAGAATCTCCCCCTTCTTCTTCCACCAATTGGCACTCACTGCCATCAATTCCCCACGCTGACTTCAGCGCCATAGATGAGCTTTGCCTCGTTTTGTCCTTTCTATGAACGGAATCCTATAATAGGTCCTCTTTGGTGTATGCCTTCTTTTGGACAACATCGTGCTTCTGAGATTCATCTGATTCATCCATGTTTCATGTCATTCTCGAGTGCCCCTTCTCATTGTTATATGGTATTCCATTGTACAAACACATCTTAATTTATTTATTCATTCCACTGTTGATGGGCATTTGGGTAGTTTCCAGTTTGGAGCTATTACAGATAGTGTTAAAATAGACTGTTTTTAATATTTAAAACAATCATTTTTGAAAGCAGATGCTTAAAAACAGCCAGGAAGAAAATGACTGTGAACACATTCCCTCATTTAAAAAATATCTATCAAGCACCTACTGTGTCCTAGAATTATCTTTTCCCTTCCTCTCCTGAGCCTAGCCTTTATAGACTAGGTGATATCCTACCTCTTATAGAAAATCTTTTGTAACTGCTCCCAACTCACAGTGACATCCACCCTCCTCTGAAGCCCCAAGGTAGGTCTTTTGAGGACACACAGTAGAAACTGAGCCCACGCAGCTGACCTTCTCCTTCTCCTTCTTTGTGTTCATTTTCAAGTGGGTGCTCCTGAAGAGCAGGTGTGGATCTCATCTTTCTCTGCCTTCCACAACACCATGTACAGCATTAGATACATCACTAAACTCACCAAATAAGAGTTGAATTTAAGTAGAACTTAGCTATAGGAAGGCGGTGCAAATACATGAAGACCCCCGCCCCTGCTCTCTACCCACAACCTCTGAGGAAAAGATTTTTGCAAAACATGGAAAAAAACTCATGCAGAACATGGGCAAAACCCAAGGAGAGCAATGGATGGGGCAGTGTATTGCATTAGACTTGAAAGACAAAATGGATAGATTCTAAAGCATGAGCTGCTATGGTTTATCTTCACTTCTCTTTCCACTCCTTGGTGCAAATAATCAGAAATGGCTTGGTAGGTAGACATGGAGTTTTGGGTGGGCACATTGCAGCACCATGGATAGATAATCCCATTGGTTGCTCCCAGGGACCACAGCAAAGCCTTACACAAGGTTCCCTAGTCTCACCAGAGTTTCAGAAAAGTTCACAATCCACTTCCATTTTCCCACAGACTCCTACTGATCTCTAAGTCCTTCCTAGTGAGTTGAGAAAATAAAGTCCTTAAAGCCAAATAGACTTGGGATTCAAACTCTAATTCTATCACTTGTTAGTACGACATCAGGAAGATTACTTAATCTCTCTGAAGTTGAATTTTTTAAATTTATAAATGTCAATTATAATACTTTTTTGTTTCAGATATATATTTCAGGTCTAAAATTTGCATTTGGTGTATGGATACCAAGGGGGAAAGCGGGTTGGGATGAACTGGGAGATTGGGATTGACATCTATACGCTATTGATACTATATATAAAATAGATAACTAATGAGAGCCTACTGTATAGCACAGGGAACTCCACTCAATGCTCTGTGGTGACCTAAATGGGAAGGAAATCCAAAAAAGAGGGGATATATGTATATGTATAGCTGATTCACTTTTTGGTACAGTAGAAACTAACACAACATTGTAAAGCAACTATACTCCAATACAAATTAGTAAAAAATAAGATTCCGCCTGCCGATGCAAGGGACACGGGTTCGTGCCCCGGTCCAGGAAGATCCCACATGCCGCAGAGTGGCTGGACCGTGAGCCATGGCCGCTGAGCCTGTGCGTCCAGAGCCTGTGCTCCGCAACGGGAGAGGCCACAGCAGTGAGAGGCCCGCATACCGCAAAACATAATAATAATAATAAAAATAAATAAAATTTGTGTTTGGCTCTCTTTCATAGTGTTTTGTTTTATTTTTTGCTTGAAATTAGCTCTATCTTTACATTCATTGTGAGCATACTTTATTTACATCCTTCAGCACAATTATAAGAGCTACTTTAAAATCACTGTCTGCTAATTGCAAACTCTGTGTCGCTTTAGGGCCAGTCTCCATTGATCATCTCCTATGTATCACATTTTCCTGTTTCTTCTTGTGTCAATACTTTGGCCATGGCTCACGGGCCCAGCCACTTTGCGGCATGTGGGATCTTCCGAGACCGGGGCACGAACCTGTGTCCCCTGCACTGGCAGGCGGACTCTCAACCACTGTGCTACCAGGGAAGCCTAAAGCTACTCTTAAATACATGTGTTAGAAAAGAGATATGACTAAGAATCCATTTCAAAAAGAAAGTCTTTAAAAATAAAGACTAGAAAATAAAACCACAGGAAAACAGGGGGAAAGATGTAACAGAAACAAGAGTAGAAAATAATATAGAAGACAAACATCAAATAATAAGTCCACAAATACAAAAACTGTTTCTTTGAAAATATAATAAAATTAACAGCTTCCTAACAAAAATGATTCATAAAAACAGAAAAAGAATGCACAAACCATCAATTTCAGTTAAGAACAAAGGGACATCTCTACAAATTCTACAGATGTTAACAAGATAATAAGATGTGATTATCAACATCTTTGTGCTAATAAATTTGAAAATTAAATTAAATGAATAAGTTGTATTTTTCTAGATAAATACAACTTAAACTAAAAGAAATACAGGAAAAAATAAGGATTCTGAATAGTTTTATACTCAAATTTAAAGAAATTAAATCCGTTATTAAATTTTCCCACAAATAAAATTTCAAATCAGATTACTTTCCTAGTATATTCTTCTAAATATTTAAGAAAGAGTATATAACCCCAACAGTATATAACCTCTTCCACAGAACAGAAGAAAAAATGGAGAAAAACCCCAACTCATTTTATAATGGCAGAATAAGCTGACATCAAAATCTGATGAGACAGACCTATTTTTTTAATGAATACAGACACACATTCCTGACCAGAATAAAACTCACCAATATATAGGGAAATATATTACAACCAATTGGTACTTCTTCTAAACAAGATTGGTTTAGCATTGAAAATTCAATGTAATGCACCAATTAAGAAAATAAAATGACGGGGAAAATCTACCATCATACAGATGCAAGGAAGGCATTTAATAAACTTCAAACTCTTTCATGATTTCACAATGAAACTCTCAGCAAATTAGAAATAGCAGGGAACATAATCTGATAAATCACATCTTTTAAAAAATCATACTTTATACATTTTCATGTAAAAAACTTCAAGGTGAAATATTAAAAGATTTCCCCAAGATCAGGAATGATAAAGCAATGTCATTGCTTACCAATTTGATTCAGCATTTAATAATGAAAAAGTGCCTAGTCAAGGCTTTAGGATTAAATATATATATATATATATATATATATATATATATATATATATAAATTTTGAAAAGAAAAACTAAAAGAGTGATTATTTACAAACTATTTAATACATGGTTGTGTACATAGAAAATTTAGCACTCTATGGATAATATATTAGATATAATAAGTGAATTTAGCAAGAATTCCTAATGACAAGGTTGATATACAAAAACCAATTGTATTAATAAACACCAGAAACAAAATCATTTAAAAAAAATTTATCAAAATATCATCCCAAAATATCTATTACCCAGAAATATATCTAAGAACAATGTGCAAGACTTTCGTACTGAAAATTAAAAACTATTATTGAGAAAAAAAAATTTTAAGAACAAAAAGATGGAACAAAAGAAAAAATGGATAAAAAGATGGAAAGAAAAGTCATGTTTAAATATGCAAAACTCAATGATTTAAAGTTATCAATTTTCCCTAAATTGATCTGTAGATCTTATGCAATTCCAATAAAAATTTCAAGGATGTTTATGCGTGCAAAATGATGTCAATACTAACATTTTATAGGAATGCAAAGAATAGTCTAAACTTTGTTTTGAAGATCAAAGCTGTGCACTTACACTACTAGACATCAAAACTTAATTATGAAATTCTAATAATTTAGACTGTTGGATATTGGTACAAGGAAAGACTAAAAGACCAATGAAAAAAGAATTTTTTTAAGTCCAGAAGTGAAATTGCAATAAAATGAGAAAAAGATAGCCTTTATAATAATTGATGCTCGGCCAACTGAAAATGCAAATTGAAAAATTGGCCTCCTACCTCACACCATACATAAAAATCAATTTTATATGAATTGTAGATCTAAAAGTGAATAATAAAACAGTATGCTCCTGGAAAAAAAAATAAGAAAATATCTTCATGACCTTGGAGTAAGTAAAAATATTGCAAATGGGATGCAAAATTGCTAATCGTAAAAGTAATTTCTGCCTATCATATCAGTGTGGACCCAAGGTGCCACACCAAATGGCTTCTATAATGCTTGCCAACAGAGATTTAAAAAGCAGCCCAGAAGTTTGGAGGCATTAACTCCCAATAAGACAAACATTAACCAATGAGAGACAGAAGATGGAAGAGGAGAAGGAACCAGAAGACAAATTCTCTTATCCTTTATCCCTCCAAGGTACCATTCCAAGGAACAGCTTCTCTGTCCCAAAGCATCCTCTGATCTTAAGTATTGGATCTACTGAGCAATCAGCTATGTCTGTTGTGACTTATTATAAAGCAGTAGCCACTTTTCTTTGAATGTCTCTCATCTCTCCCCGACTCATTTTCTTTTTCCCTATCCTTTTAACTGCCAAGTGAATGCGTGCTGATTGCATCAGAATTAATCCTTGCCTTGGGCTCTGTTTTGATGCAGACCTGTGACAAATACATTGATGGATGGATAAATGAATAAAACAAATATTTATTATTATACCAAGTATGTAAATATAATTTGAGAAGCACCATTATAAAAGTCACATGTAGCCCCCTACATCTAAGTCCAGAAATCATAACTGTAAAATTTTTTACAAATGTATATTTTTGATCCCTTTTTAAAAAAACTTCTTCAGCTTTATTGAGATATAACTGACATATAACATTATGTAAGTTTAGGGTGTACATTGTGATGATTTGATATATGTATATATTGTGAAATGATTAACACAATACAGTTAGTTAACACATCCATCACCTTACATAGTTACTTTTTTTTTTTTTTAGTGAGAACATTTAAGATCTACTCTCTTAGCAATTTTCAAGTATATAAAACAATATTGTTAACTACAGTCACCATACTGTACATTAGATCTCTAGAACTTAACCCTCTTATAGCTGGAATTTTGCACCCTTTGACCACCTTCACCTATTTCCCCCACCTCCCCACTCCCCACCCCGGATTCTAGAGGCTGGGAAATCCAAGATCAAGGCACCATTGGATTTGGTGTGTGGTGAGGACCTGCTTCCTGGTTCATAGACAGCTGTCATCTCACTGTGTCCTCACATGGTAGAAGGGGCAAGGGAGTTCTCTGAGATGTATAAGGACACTAATCCCATTTATGAGGGTTCTGCTTTCATAATCTAATCACCTCCCAAAGGCCCCACCTCCAAATTCCATTACACTGGGAATTAGGTTTCAATATGTGAATTTGGGGGAGACACAAACATTCAGTCTTTGGCAGGGCTGATGCTAAAAGAACTATTCCTGTGTAAATTACAGGGTCTCCAAAATAGAAGACAGCAAATCCCAGTGAAGCCTTCAACAATATCTGTATCTAAAGAAAGGAGAAATCCTTAAAATAGCTTTTTTTTTTTTTTTTCCTGGCACCTCTTATCAGCTTGTTTACAAAGATCATTTGTGGACTGGCCCAACTCTGGGAAAATAAACCAGGCTAAGGGCGGCTTTACTGATACTATATCATGAAAAAGAAAAGGTGGCAAAAGTCAACCAACTATGCTTCTAGAAGAAGCTTACAAGTATGTTTGCTTCTTCCCTTGGAAGAGAAGCTCAGGAAAAATGTCAGGAAGAAGACCACATTAGTGAGAGACTACATGTAACTGGGAGGGGGCAGCTGAAAATGAGTAAGGCTATAACAGCGAGAACAGAAATAAATTTATTTCCTTGTTACCTGCAACTTCTATTTTTCTGCAAAAGTGAACAGAGAAAACCATCTGATGGAAGAAGTAAAATAATGCATTCTTCCCACTGTAACCTTATGAGTGGTAATATATAGGAGCATCCCTTTTAGAAACAATTCTTGATTTTAATTTTATCAGTGACATTCAGGTTTGGAATTCATATTTGATTTAGATTAGGTCCTGTGCTGAATTTGCCATTTAAAAATCATAAATAGACATATATATAGATAGATAGATATGTGATGTGTCTATTTTTATATGCTTTAGGAATGAAAGGGTTCAGTGATCTTGATCATTTCTTGAAGCAATAATATAGAGCTGGGAGAGCAAAGGCGTTTGAATTCTGAGTCTTTTTTTAAAAGACAAGAAAAAACAAAATAAGATATTTTTGAAAAACACATTGTCTGGCTTTTTCTCACTTTTCAATTCTCTATTTTCTTACCAAAGGGCTTAAAGCATTTTTTGGAGTGGTAGGATTAAACAAAAGGCAAGCACGTTTCTCCACAAACTTCCCCATGTTCTCTCATCTCAACTTTTAATTAAAATATTGCCAGCTGGGGATAAGGGGAACAAAATACAAAAGCAGTTATGTACAGAAAACAAAACAAAACAAAAGCATATTTCACCACAGCATAAGCTATCAGCACTTTCTTAGCTATCTGACCATCTGAATTTAAAATCACATGCTGAGCTCCTGTGAGACACCAGCATCCAACTCTGTGGAGAGGCGGAGTCAACATCAAACCAGGGAAATGGAGCAGATGCCCTTGTGAATGAACCCAAGTCCAGAGCTAAGGACAAGGTGCCAGTCTGTCTATGGTAAATCCACACAGGCCTGAGCCTCATCATGAGGGGCACCAATGGCTAGTTGCAGTCCCTTGCAAGGGACACACAACAGACATGAGTACCTAGGAAAGTAGAAGCCCTGGTTTTCTACAAATGAGGAGGAAGAGAAATCAACTGTGATCAGTGAGTCCATTGATCATAATTCCCACCATGTTGTTTGGAGACCATGATTCAAGCAAAAGTTTAAAAGATAATGAAGAGTTCACATGGAGCAAGAGTCAGGCTTGCACCCCCGTTGCCTCCTCTCACTGACACCCCCTGAAGCTCTCCAGAGAACACTAAGGCTCTCCAGAGCACTTTGAAAATCACTGATTTGGGACATAACTGTTGCCAGTGCTTAACTCTCTCTCCAACATGCCTGAGGGATTTAACTTTCTGTCAGTCCTGCCCCTACTCTGCAAATGGGTGGCCAGATTTCCACTGGCTGAAGATTTCCACCTACTTTTGATCAACGAAACTAAAGGAATCTACTTCAGTTGGCTTTGATTCCCTGGTTTGGTTGACTTTGTAATGTTACATGAGAAAAACATAGGATTTTTTTTGTTTGTTTGTTTTTTCTTTTTTTTGGCTGTGCCAAGCGGCTTGCAGTACCTTAGCTCTTCCACCTGGGCCCCAGCAGTGAAAGCGCCAAGTCCTAACCACTGGACCGCCAGGGAACTCCCGGAAAACATAGGTTCTTAAAGGCTGTTACAAAAAGGAATGTTAATGCTTTATTTTAAACATAATGTGAGAAGTGCTTGAAACAAATTGCTCATTTCATAATCTGGATGAGATGCATATTATGTCCATCATTCACATGAGAAAACTGACCTGGATCATGCTGCTTAACTTCCCCGTGCCTCAAACAGCTAATGAAGAATGAAACCTGGATTTGAAATCATACACACACACACACTTTTACCTCCCCTACAAATGACAACTCACAAGGGCCCTAGGGAACAAGAGTATCTCTCTTCAGATCTTTTTAAGCAGGCCAACTCATCTACTACAGTTCATCTCAAAGAGAGGTGATGAATTTGAGCTAATGATTGGATGTAAACTTTGGTTTAAAGAGGACTTGGAAGAAACTGCAGGAGGCTTCTGGGAAGATGGCGGAAGAGTAAGACGTGGAGATCACCTTCCTCCCCACAGATACACCAGAAATACATCTACACGTGGAACAACTCCTACAGAACACCTACTGAACGCTGGCAGAAGACCTCAGACCCCCCATAAGGCAAGAAACTCCCCATGTACATGGGTAGGGCAAAAGAAAAAAGAATAAATAGAGACAAAAGGATAGGGATGGGACCTGCACCAGTGGGAGGGAGCTGTGAAGGAGGAAAGGTTTCCATGCACTAGGAAGCCCCTTCGCAGGCAGAGACTGCAGGTGGTGGAGGGGGGAAAGCTTCGGAGCCGCGGAGGAGAGCACAGCTACAGGGGTGCGGAGGGCCAAGCGGATAGATTCCCGTACAGAGGATCGGTGCGGACCGGCACTCACAGCCCGAGAGGCTTGTCTGCTCACCCGCCCGGGGTGGGCGGGGCTGCCAGCTGAGGCTCGGGCTTCGGTCGGATCCCAGGGAGAGGACTGGCGGCGTGAACACAGCCTGCAGGGGGTTAGTGCGCCACGGCTGGCCGGGAGGGAGTTCGGGGAAAAGTCTGGACCTGCTGAAGAGGCAAGAGACTTTTTCTTACCTCTTTGTTTCCTGGTGCGCGAGGAGAGGGGATTCAGAGCACTGCTTATAGGAGCTCCAGAGATGGGCGCGAGCCGCGGCTAAAAGCGCGGACCACAGAGACGGGCATAAGACGCTAAGGCTGTTGCGGTCGCCACCAAGAAGCCTGTGAGCGAGCACAGGTCACTATCCACACCCCCTTTCCAGGGAGCCTGTGCAGCCCGCCACTGCCAGGGTCCCGGGATCCAGGGACAACTTCCCCAGGAGAACGCATGGCGCGCCTCAGGCTGGTGCAACGTCACGCTGGCGTCTGCCGCCGCAGGCTCACCCCGCACTCTGTGCCCTTCCCTCCCCCGGGCCTGAGTGGGCCAGAGTCCCCGAAACAGCTGCTCCTTTAACCCCGCCCTGTCTGAGCGAAGAACAGATGCCCTCCGGAGACCTACACGCAGAGGCGGGGCCAAATCCAAAGCTGAGCCCTGGAGAGCTGTGAGAACGAAGAAGAGAAAGGGAAATCTCTCCCAGCAGCCTCAGAAGCAGCGGATTAAAGCTCCACAATCAACTTGATGTACCCTGCATCTGTGGAATACCTGAATAGACAACGAATCATCCCAAATTGAGGAGGTGGACATTGAGAGCAAGATTTATGATTTTTCCCCTTTTCCCCTTTTTGTGAGTGTGTATGTGTATGCTTCTGTGTGAGATTTTCTCTGTATAGCTTTGCTTCCACAATTTGTCCTAGGGTTCTATCCGTCCATTTAAAAAAAATTTTTTTTTCTTAATAAATTATTTTTTATTTTAATAACTATTTTATTTTACTTTATTTTATCTTACTTTATCTTCTTTCTTTCTTTTTTCCTTCCTTCCCTCCTTCCTTCCTTCCTTCCTCCCTCCCTCCCTCCCTTCCTACCTCCCTCCCTCCCTTCTTTCTTTCTTTCTTTCTAGTTCTACTAATTCTTTCTTTCTACTTTTTCTCCCTTTTATTCTGAGCCGTGTGGTTGAAAGGATTTTGGTGCTGCAGCCAGGAGTCAGTGCTGTGCCTCTGAGGTGGGAGAGCCAACTTCAGGACACTGATCCACAAGAGACCTCCCAGCTCCACATAATATCAAACGGTAAAAATCTCCCAGAGATCTCCATCTCAACACTAGCAGCCAGTTTCACTCAACGACCAGCAAGCTACAGTGCTGGACACCCTATGGCAAACAACTAGCAAGACAGAAACACAACACCACCTATTAGCAGAGAAGCTGCCTAAAATCATAATAAGTCCACAGACACCCCAAAACACACCACCAGACGTGGACCTGTCCACCAGAGAGACAAGATCCAGCCTCATCCACCAGGACACAGGCACTAGTCCCCTCCACCAGGAAGCCTACACAACCCACTGAACCAACCTTAGCCACTGGGGACAGACACCAAAAACAATGGGAATATGCAGTCTTCAAAAAGAAGACCCCAAACACAGAAAGATAAGCAAAATGAAAAGACAGAAAAACACAGCAGTTGAAGGAGCCAGATAAAAACCCACCAGACCTAACAAATGAAGAGGAAATAGGCAGTCTACCTGAAAAAGAATCAGAAAAATGATAGTAAAGATGATCCAAAATCTTGGAAATAGAATAGACAAAATACAAGAAACATTTAACAAGGAACTAGAAGAACTAAAGATGAAACAAGCAACGATGAACAACACAATAAATGAAATGAAAAATACTCTAGAGGGGATCAATAACAGAATAACTGAGGCAGAAGAACGGATAAGTGACCTGGAAGATAAAATAGTGGAAATAACTACTGCAGGGCAGAATACAGATAAAAGAATGAAAAGAACTGAGGACAGTCTCAGAGACCTCTGGGACAACATTAAATGCACAAACATTCGAATTATAGGGGTTCCAGAAGAAGAAGAGAAAAAGAAAGGGACTGAGAAAATATTTGAAGAGATTATAGTTGAAAACTTCCCTCATATGGGAAAGGAAATAGTTAATCAAGTCCAGGAAGCACAGAGAGTCCCATACAGGATAAATGCAAGGAGAAATACGCCAAGACACATATTAATCAAACTGTCAAAAATTAAATACAAAGAAAATATATTAAAAGCAGCAAGGGAAAAGCAACAAATAACACACAAGGGAATCCCCATAAGGTTAACAACTGATCTTTCAGCAGAGACTCTGCAAGCCAGAAGGGACTGGCAGGACATATTTAAAGTGATGAGGGAGAAAAACCTGCAAACAAGATTACTCTACCCAGCTAGGATGTCATTCAGATTTGATGGAGAAATTAAAACCTTTACAGACAAGCAAATGCTGAGAGAGTTCAGCACCACCAAACCAGCTTTACAACAAATGCTAAAGGAACTTCTCTAGGCAAGAAACACAAGAGAAGGAAAAGATCTGCAATAACAAACCCAAAACAATTAAGAAAATGGGAATAGAACATACATATCGATAATTACCTTAAATGTAAATGAATTAAATGTTCCCACCAAAAGATACAAACTGGCTGAATGGATACAAAAACAAAAGCCATATATATGCTGCCTACAAGAGACCCACTTCAGACCTAGGGACACATACAGACTGAAAGTGAGGGCATGGAAAAAGATATTACATGCAAATGGAAACCAAAAGAAAGCTGGAGTAGCAATTCTCATATCAGACAAAATAGACTTTAAAATAAAGACTATTAGAAGAGACAAAGAAGGACACTACATAATGATAAAGGGATCGATCCAAGAAGAAGATATAACAATTGTAAATATTTATGCACCCAACATAGGAGCACCTCAATACATAAGGCAAATGCTAACAGCCATAAAAGGAGAAATCAACAGTAACACATTCATAGTAGGGGACTTTAACACCCCACTTTCACCAATGGACAGATCATCTAAAATGAAAATAAATAAGGAAACACAAGCTTTAAATGATACATTAAGCAACATGGACTTAATTGATATTTATAGGACATTCCATCCAAAAACAACAGAATACACATTTTTCTCTAGTGCTTATGGAACATTCTTCAGGATAGATCATATCTTGGGTCACAAATCAAGCCTTGGAAAATTTAAGAAAATTTAAATTCTATCAAGTGTCTTTTCCAACCACAACGCTATGAGACTAGATATCAATTACAGGAAAAGATCTGTAAAAAATACAAACACATGGAGGTTAAACAATACACTACTTAATAACAAAGTGATCACTGAAGACAACAAAGAGGAAATAAAAAAAATACCTAGAAACAAATGACAATGGAGACACGATGACCCAAAACCTATGGGATGCAACAAAAGCAGTTCTAAGAGGGAAATTTATAACAATACAATCCTACCTTAAGAAACAGGAAACATCTCGAATAAACAACCTAACCTTGCACCTAAAGCAATTAGAGAAGGAAGAACAGAAAAACCCCAAAGTTAACAGAAGGAAAGAAATCATAAAAATCAGCTCAGAAATAAATGAAAAAGAAATGAAGGAAACAATAGCAAAGATGAATAAAACTAAAAGCTGGTTCTTTGAGAAGATAAACAAAATTGATCAACCGTTAGCCAGAGTCATCAAGAAAAAAAGGGAAAAGACTCAAATCAATAGAATTAGAAATGAAAAAGGAGAAGTAACAACTGACACTGCAGAAATACAGAAGATCATGAGCGATTACTACAAGCAACTCTATGCCTATAAAATGGACAACCTGGAAGAAGTGGACAAATTTTTAGAAATGCACAACCTGCCAAGACTGAATCAGGAAGAAGTAGAAAATATGAACAGACCAATCACAAGCACTGAAAATGAAACTGTGATTAAAAATCTTCCAACGAACAAAAGTGCAGGACCAGATGGCTTCACAGGCAAATTTTATCAAACATGTAGAGAAGAGCTAACACCTATCCTTCTCAAACTCTTCCAAAATATAGCAGAGGGAGGACAACTCCCAAACTCTTTCTATGAGGCCACCATCACCTTGATACCAAAACCAGACAAGGATGTAACAAAGAAGGAAAACTACACGCCAATATCACTGATGAACATAGATACAAAAATCCTCAACAGAATACTAGCAAACAGAATCCAACAGCACATTAAAAGGTTCATACCCCACGATCAAGAGGGGTTTATTCCAGGAATGCAAGGATTCTTCAATATATGCAAATCAATCAACGTGATACACCATATTAACAAATTGAAGGAGATAAACCATATGATCATCTCAATAGATGCAGAGAAAGCTATCTTCAAAATTCAACACCCATTTATGATAAAAACCCTACAGAAAGTAGGCATAGATGGAACTTTCCTCAACATAATAAAGGCCATATATGACAAACCCACAGCCAACATCTTCCTCAATGGTGAAAAACTAAAAGCATTTCCACTAAGATCAGGAACAAGACAAGGTTGCCCACTCTCAACACTCTTATTCTACATAATTTTGGAAGTTTTAGCCATAGCAATCAGAGAAGAAAAGGAAATAAAAGGAATCCAAATCAGAAAAGAAGAAGTAAAGCTGTCACTGTTTGCAGATGACATGATACTATACATAGAGAATCCTAAAGATGCTACCAGAAAACTACTAGAGCTAATCAACGAATTTGGTAAAGTTTCAGGATACAAAATTAATGCACAGAAATCTCTTGCATTCCTATACACTAATGATGAAAAATCTGAAAGTGAAATCAAGAAAACACTCCCATTTACCATTGCAACAAAAAGAATAAAATATCTAGGAATAAACCTACCTAAGGAGACAAAAGACCTGTATGCAGAAAATTATAAGACACTGATGAAAGAAATTAAAGATGATACAAATAGATGGAGAGATATACCATGTTCTTGGATTGGAAGAATCAACATTGTGAAAATGACTCTACTACCCAAAGCAATCTTCAGATTCAATGCAATCCCTATCCAACTACCACTGGCATTTTTCACAGAACTAGAACAAAAAATGTCACAATTTGTATGGAAACACAAAAGACCCCAAATAGCCAAAGCAATCTTGAGAACGAAAAACGGAGCTGGAGGAATCAAGCTCACTAACTTCAGACTATACTACAAAGCTACAGTAATCAAGACAGTATGGTACTGGCAGAAAAACAGAAAGATAGATCAATGGAACAGGATAGAAAGCCCAGAGATAAACCCACATACTTATGGTCACCTTATCCTTGATAAAGGTGGCAGGAATGTACAGTGGAGGAAGGACAGCCTCTTCAATAAATGGTGCTGGGAAAACTGGACAGATACATGTAAAAGTATGAGATTAGATCACTCCCTAACACCATACACAAAAATAAGCTCAAAATGGATTAAAGACCTAAATATATGGCCAGAAACTATCAAACTCTTAGAGGAAAACATAGGCAGGACAGTCTATGAGATAAAACACAGCAAGATCCTTTTTGACCCACTTCCTAGAGAAATGGAAATAAAAACAAAAATAAACAAATGGGACCTAATGAAACTTCAAAGCTTTTGCACAGCAAAGGAAACCATAAACAAGACCAAAAGGCAACCCTCAGAATGGGAGAAAATATTTGCAAGTGAAGCAATTAACAAAGGATTAATCTCCAAAATTTATAAGCAGCTCATGCAGCTCAATAACAAAAAAACAAACAACCCAATCCAAAAAATGGACAGAAGACCAAAATAGACATTTCTCCAAAGAAGATATACAGACTGCCAACAAACATATGAAAGAATGCTCAACATCATTAATCATTAGAGAAATGCAAATCCAAACTACAATGAGATATCATCTCACATCAGTCAGAATGGCCATCATCAAAACATCTAGAAACAATAAATGCTGGAGAGGGTGTGGAGAAAAGTGGACACTCTTGCACTGCTGGTGGGAATGTGAATTGGCACAGTCACTATGGAGAACAGTATGGAGGTTCCTTAAAAAACTACAAATAGAACTACCATATGACCCAGCAATCCCACTACTGGGCATATACCCTGAGAAAACCATAATTCAAAAAGAGTCATGTACCAAAATGTTCATTGCAGCTCTATGTACAGTAGCCCGGAGATGGAAACAACCTAAGCGTCCATCATCGGATGAATAGATAAAGAAGATGTGGCACATATATACAATGGAATATTACTCAGCCATAAAAAGAAACGATATTGAGCTATTTGTAATGAGGTGGACAGACCTAGCGTCTGTCATACAGAGTGAAGTAAGTCAGAAATAGAAAGACAAATATATATGCTAACACATATATATGGAATTTAAGAAAAAATTTGTCATGAAGAACCTAGGTGTAAGACAGGAATAAAGACACAGACGTAGTAGAGAATGGACTTGAGGATATGGGGAGGGGGAAAGGTAAGCTGTAATAAAGCGAGAGAGAGGCGTGGATGTATATACACTACAAAAAGTAAGGTAGATAGCTAGTGGGAAGCAGCCGCATAGCACAGGGAGATCAACTCCGTGCTTTGTGACCGCCTGGATGGGTGGGAGGGAGGGAGACGAAGAGGGAAGAGATATGGGAACATATGTATAACTGATTCACTTTGTTATGAAGCAGAAACTAACACACCATTGTAAAGCAATTATATTCCAATAAAGTTGTAAAAAAAAAAAAAAAGAAAAGAAAAAGAAACTGCAAAACTGTTTCACAACAGGACTGTACCATTTTGCATGCTGACCAGCACTGCACTGAGAAGTGCTGACATCCTTGTCAGCACTAAGTATTGCCAATTTAAAATAAATTAATAGCCATTGTAAAAAAAAAAAAAAAGAGGACTTGATTCCTGTATCAGGGTTCTTAGTGGCAAGCAAAACTGACTCTTGTTAGTTTAATCGTAAAATTCATGCATTCATTTCGACTGTTGACTATGTCTGAGTCTTTGGCAACTTACTCAACTCCTTGGACACTCAGCTTTCTCTTCTGTAAATGGGAATCACAGAGATTCCCAGATAGAGTGGCTGTGAGCTTAGAATTTGATAACTGATATAAAATAGCAAAACAGTGTCCAATAATTGTGAGTTCCTTTCCCTGTCCCAATTGTCAGTGGACAAAGGAAGTCTGACCCTGAAGAAGCAGGGGGGAGTTAGCAACGATGTCAGACTGCTTTAGAAAGCCAGAACTTTTAGCAGAGAAGCTTCTCTACAGAGAAGCTTCAGGTCAAGGGCCACATCCACAGACAGCTCCAAATGTAGAGTAACAAGCATCTCCAGTACTTCCAACATTTTTATTCCATCATGTTCAACGGTAAGTGACACTAACAGATGTAGAAGCCATTTTATTGGCAATTTTCACAAAATGCCCTGAGCAGGCACAATAGCAGACTCCAAGGTGAGGTGATGCAAAGTGATGCCAAAGCAAGTACAGCCCACTTCTCTGAGCTGCAGTCTGGATTCTGAGCCCATCGCTGTGTAAATTGATATGGCTGAGGGAGGAAGGGGAGGGCAAGGCATGCAGAATAATTCAAATAAGTGTCCGGATGCAACCAGAAAAGTCTGGAAAATGTTGCTAGAAGTAAAGAAGAGACATCTGAAATATTGGTGCTGGAGAATTTCCAGAGGTAGGTTGACCCATAAGGATTTTATGATTCTAGGCAATTATATATTCTAGATGATGAACAGCTATAAGGATAACTAGAGAATCTGTGGAAGGAATCTTGAAGGATAACTTAATACAACCTGCTCTTCCAGTGCTCAGTCCTCTCCACCACACATTGGCTAAGTGTTAATGCAGTTTCTAACTGAGCATCTCCAGTTGCCCATTCAGCGTTCCAACTGTCACATGGTGAAGTGCTTCCTAAGGTCAGAATGCAATCTTCTTCACGGTGATCAGAACCCATTGTTTCTAGACCGTACTTCCAGGGCAACATAAATGAAGACTCACTCTCCACAGGGAAACCCTCCAAGATCCTGGATCCTCATCCCTGAAAATGTACTGGTTTGTCAACATTCTGCCTAAAGGATCCCAGAAATGCTTACTTTCAGTAGATAACAAGAGCTGAAGGACAGTGGAATTTCCCCCTCCCTCGCTTTTAATATTTTACTTCCATTAACTCATTCTATGCACTCATTAGTTTTCTGATAAGCCACAACAGATTGAGAATAAATACACTCAAAATTTATTGAGCTCTTGATATGTGCTTTAGGTACTTTATTATTATTACTTTACTTAATCCTCTTTCCTACCCTGGAAAGTGTTGTTTAAACCATTCATGAGTGAGCAAATTTAAGCCAGTCTGTGGCTATACAGTTAGAAAAAGTTAAAGCTTTCCAAGGTCATATCCAGATTTGTCTGCTCTAGAATTCATGCTCAAGCCCACCAGTTTCTTATACTGTTCTTGTTCATATGAGCTACAAACACAGACAGAGGTATGTTCAACACTGGTTGTACAGGCATGCTTTAATCTTTGTTAGTCAACAAAGCACTATGACCTACGTCAATTAAAGAAAGACAAGTATTTTCTGACCTTCAAACCTTCGGTGTGTGCAGTTTCATACACAGTTCTATCAGGGAGAGAGGAAAAGGAGAAAAATCGGAGTGGGAGGGCTGGAGAGAATATCTGCCTTTGAGAAACTTTTGATGGAATTAGGAATTTGAAATAAATTAGCTTAATTCAGTTAGAAAAAATTACCAGGCATAACATGATAAAATATTAAGTAGTATAGGAAGGACCCCACATACTCCAAAAGCACAAAAAAATCAACGCAGAAATGAAATAGTCATGGGGGGCTGTACTCAAGAGCTGGAATTTAAATCAGTTCTTATAGGATAAGTCTGTATCCTGAATAAAAGAAACTGCTGTTACAGTCTACCAGTCAAGTTTTTAAATATATGCCATAGGAACCAATTCTAATTTATGCAAAAAAGAGATCTTATTGGAAGGATATATTATACCTCATAGATCAACAGAAATCAGAGAACAGAACTAGGAAAATGAGCAGGAACCAAGCGAGGCCAGCATAAAAGTAAAACTCAGCCAAGGTCATTTGGCAGGATGCGTCTGAAGACCACCACTGACATGCAGCCAGAGTAGTCACCGGACAGCTGGCGTCACTACAAATGACCCTTGACCCTGCTGCTATAATTATGAAATCCTACACTATTCTTAACGTTGGATAACTCCCTCAGTATTAAAGACAAGAGAGCAGGAAGGGAGGAGGGAAAAGGAAGGGAAGGAAGGAAGAGGAGGAAAGAGGAGGCAGAAGAGGAAGTGGGAGCAGAGGGAAAGAGGATGAAGACAAGGAGGAAAAGCTTTTGTTAATAATAAAATGGGGGCTTCCCTGATGGCGCAGTGGTTGCGAGTCCGCCTGCCGATGCAGGGGACATGGGTTCGTGCCCCGGTCCGGGAAGATCCCACATGCCACGGAGCGGCTGGGCCCGTGAACCATGGCCTCTGAGCCTGCGTGTCCGGAGCCTGTGCTCCGCAACGCGAGAGGCCACAGTGGTGAGAGTCCTGCGTACAGGAAAAAAACCAAAATAATAATAATAATAAAATGGTGTCGTGAATACACAGATGAGGAAAGAAAGATCCCCTTAACCCCTTACCCAACCCCCTTCAGTTTCTGAAATTGGAGGCACTCCTACACTATATACAATAGGGAACTTATTCTATACAGAAAGTTTGAAATCTGAGTAGCCTCAAAGTTTAAATTCCACCACCCCCACCCCGCCAACACCCTTCACATGAAAGCGTCTTGGAGTTTAGGTGTTAAAGGTGTACCAGACAATTAAAAAGGACTAAAATTAAAGATTATGAAAAGGACTGTGAAGAAAGTAAACTGGGTGTGAGTTACAGTATTTCAAGAAAATTACTTAACATGCTGACTTTAACTTTCTAAGTATCTTCTCCATGTGTGCTCACAGGGAAGACTTCTGAAAAGTGACACTGTAGTTTTTTCTAGATTAGTGGCTCTGTTGAGAAAAGGTGGGGTGGGAGAAGTTTTCCCATGCTAATGTAAAGGGCCATTCACTTGGTTTTAGACTCTCTTTCCCAGAATGAATTGCTCATCTGCCCCAAATCCCTCCTACAGAAGTTCTGGAGTCATCACTGATTCAGTGGTAACCCCTAATAATAGAGTGGTGAATTAATAATGAGATGTGAATACTGAGAGTTTGGAGGAAATGGCAACATTTTATTTTATTGTTTTTTTATTTTTTAACATCTTTATTGGAATATATTTGCTTTACAATGGTGTGTTAGTTTCTGTTTTATAACAAAGTAAATCAGTTATACATATACATATGTTCCCATATCTCTTCCCTCTTGCATCTCCCTCCCTTGCACCCTCCCTATCCCACCCCTCTAGGTGGTCACAAACCACCGAGCTGCTGTGACAAAGTGAGAGATTGGCATGGACATATATACGCAACATTTTCGAATAATTGTAAGGTGTGTTCCCCTCCTGCCACCCAACTGGTGCTCATTTTGCTGGTCAGCTACTTTTCTTGTCAGCTGTGTGGCCAAAGGGAGGAAGAATGTCTCTCAGGCTTAAGTTCTGAGGAGGAAGAGTTCAGATTGCCAGAACTGGACTGGCACTTTTGAATTTCCCAGAATGTCACGTAATGTGGTTTCCTCGGGAAGCTCTGCATCCTTTCCAATACCCCTCGGACCCTGGGCTGCTGGAGGTTGGGGTCACTCGGGTCTGCAGCCCAAATCCCGCCTCATTGTTTGGGGCCAGGGAGGGCAGGGAGGGGTTGGGAAGAGGGCCCGGCAGGAGGTAATTGTCGCCTTTGCAAGGGGAAGGATGGCTTGCAGCCCTGGGGACTCTGGGAAAAAGGCCCACTCTGGTGACGCGGATTGGATCTCCGCACGAACCTAATAAAGGTGGCGTAACTAAAGATGTCATAACGGGTGGAACGTTAGGTGGGGGAGGGGCGCGCGGTTGTTAACGTGAGCGCTCGCGTCGGCGCTGGCATAGTGGTTCAGCTAGGATGCAGGTTGTGGCTCTGGCTCCTCACTGGCCTGGGTCACTGCGCCTGGGAGCCGCCGCACCTTATGTCTCGGCTGCGCCTTTGGTTGCCACGGCTCTTCCTCACGTGGCTACAACTGTGGCTTCAATTCCAGGCAGTTCAGCCTCCGGCGTGGGCCCTGGGCCCCATCCAGGTGACCTCCAACCGCCCGCGGCTGACAGAGGCTTGGTCTTCATACACCTCAGACCCCCCTCCCAAATTGCCCCATGCCCTTACACCCCTGGTAGAAGCCAGGGGCTTTAATTACTTGACATCCTCGTCTCCAGTCCAGATGTTGGCCCTGCCTCATCAGGAGTTGACTGAGACTGCGGCTCCATACCCGGACACAGATTCCGTTGCAGAGCTGCCTACAGGGCCACATCAGTTTGCTGTTCCACATCAGGATCTGAATAACAAGAAAACCCAACATCAAAAGATCCCAGAGGCAGTTCCAGTGCTAGATTGGAATCAGAGTCAGCCCTTGGTTCTGCCTTCTTGACACAAAAGTAAGATTTAAAACATAGGTCTAGATCAGGCTGAAGGTCACCAATCATTTGAAATACTTGTTCCACCTCTAGGTAGTAAGAGGTCAAAACCAATGAAGTTTATTGTTTCTCCCCCAAACCTGAAGAAAGATCTAGTTCAGCATCAATGGCTTGCCAAAGTTGTTGTTGGAACTACAGGCCAATTTGAAAAAAACACTCAGGGTCTAGAACAACAGTTGCTGGGTGATTATTTAGATCCCAGTATAGATGCCTTTTATCCTGAGGAGAGCCTACCTAGGGATTTTCTGGGTGGCCCAGATGAACCTCCAGAGCCCCCAGAGGAAGGCTCTGAAATTTCTTGATCCCAGCAGGAGGCCCAAATTTGTCATCCAGATCTCACTGAGGAGGCTGAATCTTTACCCCAGCAAGAGCCCCCTGCTCAGCATCCACAGACCCCTGAGGAGGTTGAATCTTTTTTTACCCCAGGCAGAGACACAGCCTCAGCAACCAGAGCCCACTGAAGAGGTAGAACCATCTCCGCTTCAGCAGGAGGCTCCATCTAAGCCTTCAGAGGCCCCTGAGGAACTAGAAACTTCAGGTCCTCAGGAGGCCCTAGCCCAGCTTTTGGAGACACGTAAGGAGGTTGTAGTTCGACTAGTAGCACATCATGGGGTAAATGAAGCTCAGCAGTCAAACTTGTACAATGTCACTGTTAAACCTCTGGATCTAGCACTTACCATAACTCCACAGGTCACCAAAGAGGTTGAACCTTCTCCAGTCCAGCAGGACACCCCATCTCAGCCTCCAGAGTATGCTGAGGAGGTTGAACCTTCTCCAACCCAGCAGGAGACCACAGGTCAGCCTCCAGAGCCTCTTGTGGAAGCTGAGCCTTCTCCAAGTGAAAAGGAACAACCAACTCAGCGTTCTGAGCCTACAGAGCCTCCAGCAACCCAGCAGGAGACCCCAGCTCAGCTTTCAGAGTCTTTTGGAGAAGGAAATTTCTGCAACCCGGGAGAAAGCCTCAGCTCAGTCTCCAGAGCCCCCTAATGAGGCAGAATCTTCTCCAACCCAGCAGGAGATCCCAGCTCTATCTCCAGCGGAGATAGAACCTTCTGCAACCCTACAGAAGCAACCAGCTTAGCCTCCAGAGCCTTCTTCAGGGGAGGTGGAACCTTTGCCAACTCAACAGGAACAGCCAGCTCAACCTCCAGAGCATCATGAAATGACAGTTTCACCTCCAAGTCACCCTCATGCTCAGCATTCAAACTTATCCAGTGTCGCTGTCAAACCTGCAGATGGGGAGCTTACCATAACAAAAGAACCCACTCCAGAGGTGGGCCCTTTTCCAAATCAGCACAAGCCTTCAGCTCAGCCCTCAGGGCCCCTTACTAATGCGGAATTTTCTACAACCCAGTATGAGGCCCCCACGCTGCCTTCAGAGCCACCTGAGGAGGTTGAACCTTTGCCAGTTCAACAGGAGGCTCCAGCCCAATCTCCAGAAGCTGGTACACATAATAAACCTTCAGTACAAGAGGAGGCCCCAGCTGAGTATCCAGAGCATCCTGGAGAAGAATTTACACCTGCCACAAGCCAGCAGGAGACTCCAGATGAGCATCCACAGGCTCCCGAGGTTGTACCTTCTCCACCTCAGCAGGAAGCCACAGCTCAGCATCCAGACTCTCCTGGTGAGGTTGAATCAGCAACTCAGTCTCCAGAGCTCTCTAATGTGACTGTAGTTTTTTCTCCAGAGCATCATGTGCCAACAGTTTCTCCTCTAGTTCAGGATCAAGCTCAGCTTCTGCAGCGGCCCGATGTCACTGTTAAACCTGTGGGTCTTGCACTTATCGTAATTCCAGCGTTCACTAATGAGGTTGAAACTTCTCCACCCCAACAAGAAACCTCGACTCAGTCTACTCTGTCCTCTGAGCAGTTGGAACCTTTGTCAGTCCGGCAGGAATTTTCAGATCAGCATCCAACCCCCTCTGAATATGTTGAGCATTTTCCAGTTCACCAAGGAGCCCCAATTCAACCACCATACCCCGAGGTGACATTTCCAAATCCAGAGCAAGTTCAGGCTCACCACCCAACCTTGATTGAGGTCACAATTCAACCATTGGACCTTGGACTGATCAGAAGGCCAGAACCCACTAAGGAGGATGAACCTTCTCCAGTCATGCAGGAGACCTTAACCCGGCCTGCAGAACCACCTAAGGAGGTTTTTGTAGCTCAGCCTCCAGTATATCACAATCCAATAGTTCTAATACCGGATCAGGATCACACTGAGCCTCCAACATCACCCAGTATCACACTAATCAGAATACTCCTACGAAAAGTGGGAGGACTTTTAAAGTCCTGGAAGTCATCTGATAACCTTTGTGGTAGATTTCTAGCTCACTCTAAATCTACTTCTTAAATTCCTCTTCTTTTCTAAATACTGTCAAATGCATTTGCACGTAAAGGGAGTTTTGCTTTTAACTGTGATAGGTAGCTTACTTATTTGTATGTGTATACCATGCCTACCACTTTTATCCCAATCATAAGATTTTGAGATTGTGAATGTCTGCATGAACTGGCAGGGGATAATGAAAGATAATGAAATTTACAGTTTAAAACCAAAAGCTCGCATTTTTACAAGTCTCTTTAATGAAGTTCTGCAACCAAAGTAATGCATATGCTCAGCATAAATGTTTAGCTACAAACCAATGTACTCTATTAAACCCTCATCTTCCATAAATACAATAAGCCCAATAAAAGTAAAAATAAGGGGACAAGATAATACCTAGAATTTCATATCTTTCTAAAGAAAAGGCCACTTCCGAAACTAAATTTTAAGAAAGAAAAATATTTTTACTTCAGAGGCATTTCCTACTTTTATGCTGGCAATATACATTCTAAGAGCAAGTCTGCTTCTAAAAACAATGAGTTTGTATTAATGCATCTTAAAAGCACGAAGCTACAGCTCAGATTAGATGACTAGCTGCAAACAAGAATGCAGATGGAAACACAATTTTATGCGCTGTAAACATGCTGTACTCTGAGACATAAAGGTACTGGAAATGTCACCCTGAAGAGTGTCCGTGCGTGTCTTTTCTCCTTTCATTTTGGACTGCAGTTAAAGTCCATGCTAATATCATTTCCTGTTTCCCAGAAAAGAAATTAAAAGTCAGAAACAACTTAAATTATTTGAATCTTCTCCCATGAAAGGAATTTGTATACCTCAGAAATGAATGTAGCTCTTTGATAGGGAATGCTTATTTGCTGTTGACAGCTTTTTAGTGAAAAAGATAGAAATCAGATTGAATTTCGACAGTGAGAAATTGAGAGCTTGTTCTGCCAACAGGAGCCTGAGGCCTCTAATTTTACTGCTGCAAAACAAAGATGAACCAAGAATATAATCTACCTACTTTTCAAAAACAAAACATAAAAATTCTTCATGTAGCCTGCTTCAAAGTAAGAAAAATTGCACATAGGGCCAGCTCTGTTCTATCCATCTTGGTATTAATATAATACCTGGACTGTATTCAAAAGCAGAAAGAATAGATTCCAAATTCCATTATACTCTCTTTTCTGAACTTTTCATTTGAACAATGAAGTCCACAGTAACCCCATCAAACTTCCTTAAACCAAAAGTTGGACAATCTCTGAATATCAAGATATGTGTAGCACACAAAGTTAAATTCTATTCTACATGCAAAATATCGATTGTCAAAGGTACACTTTTGCAATAGTGGTGATATACAGATAGCCTTCATCAGACTCTAGTAAGCTCCTAATTATATATAGTAAATCCAAACAGGGAAGACTTGCTTTGTAATGGAAATAAGATTTGTCTTTGGTGTGTCTGTCAGATTCTTTGAAGACATTTAGTTTTCTAACATTTACATCTGAGACAAAGGTAATGTTTATCAATTTCACATCCCAAAAGCCTGAGGGGGAGAAACATCATAACAATTTTCCAAGTTAGTATATTATGGTTGTGGAAGAGATTTTTGCTAATAGAGATTTTTAACATCAAGGATATTTCTGATACTATGCCCTTATGTGTATTATCTCAGAAAAAAAAACAAGGTAGATGTTATCATAGACTCAAAACAGGGTTTTATCAGGCAGTATATGCCAGGCTCTCCTTTGTCCCCTCAAAGAACAGAGAATAATGATAATAATAACAACAACAACTACTACTATTACTACCAAGTTGCCAGACAGAAAAGCATGTGATATTTCAGGGGACAAAATTAATCAAATACAAAATTAAATACAATGAAAGGTAGTAGCACAGTATGTTAAACAAAATCCAAAGCAGTTATAAGGATACAAGGAGGAACGGACTACATAACTATAGAACAATTTAGATGTGATATATGATAAAGACATAAAAATAGTATTACAGATATATACAGAATATTTCTGTTTTAGCAAGCCTCAATCAACCATGTGTTTTCAACAATTTTAAAAGAAACGAATTCCCTGCATATTTAAGCATTAACACAACATGCCAATCTAGCTGAAGTAAATAAATAAAGTCTAATTGAGCTTATTAGTTCAAAATAATTAATTTTACTAAATTACTAAATTTTTATTGAAAGTAATATCAGGATACAAAGTAAAAAAGATCTGAGGGCTCATTCAGTTTAATTTGAGAATTCTACAGCAGAGAAAGTGAGTCCACTGAAAAGAACCAACTGATTTCTATATTCCTGGAACTTGGTTAGTTATCGTAAAAAAGTCTGCTAAAAACAATCAGAAATACTAGCAAAAAGTATAGTAGGCATCTTTTTAAAGTGTGTTGGTTGGCCAGAAGGTAAAGGACCTGGTCTGGAATACCCTGTCCCCAGTCCACCTCTTCATACCTGACAGTGCTGCCTCCCTCCTCCCTCACAGGCCGGCCAACATGTAAGGTTTGCACAACTAGGTCAAGTTCCTAAATCTGCAGCCACATTAACATCTAAGGATTAGGCCACAAGTGTAATTCTTATAGAAGAAAAGACCTCCCCATACAAGTTCCTACTAAATAATGTCTTTTTTGACCTTAGACTTCTGCTTTTCCTGTGGTGCCCAGTCACAGGATGGACCCCTCCTTTCTACGGTGGGTCTGCAAAGAATGCCCAGCAAAGTAATCAATCCAGTTGTTGGGTATGTGGGTAGCTTCCCCTCTCTAGCTCATCAGGATGGCCATGGTAGGGATCACTGCTCCAGGAAGGGGACTGGAAAGCCCCAAAGCAGTACATTAAGGAAGAACAAGCTACAACTAGGACTCTTAATTCAACTGATTCAAAAACCTGGCCTGTGGCACACATCATCAGTAACATGGGGCATGGTATTCTTTTTCTGCCAATCAAACTACAACAGGCAGCCCATCAGACTACTGACCAGAAAGGTCCCAGAAATACCACCATTAGAGCTATGGGTGGCTATGTTCAGATTTGGAATGGATTTATGGATTTACCACAGGATATGGACATGTGAACACCCAGGCAGCCCTATGTTAGAAACAGAAATCACTCTAAAGAGAACCAACTCAATTGTACCAAGAATATGGGATGGGTATCACTGGAGCTGTGTAGTCATTCTGTCATATAAAAGGATAGTGACTGATAGTGACTGGTCACACCTCCCAGGTATTTACCGGGTAACCCTAAATGGGACTCAATGTCACGCAGCACACATCTTTGGCCGTGGCTTCCACCTGGGTGGTTGGGCTGCTGCACCCAGGGTTTTCCCTGGACACAGGAGAAAATCTACCCACAGTAAAAATTGCCAACTTCCCTCTCTTCAAGGCCAGAGGGGCACATTTTGCTTTTCACTGGTATGATCATTTGGCTTCCCTCTTTATTCCCTCCATTGACCTGGAGAATGTTAGAGCACACACAGAAGCCCTTACTAAATTCACTCAGGAAGCCTTAAACGATAGCCAACAAAGCCTGTCCTTACTGAACACTGAAATGTCTCTAACGAGAAATGCTGTCCTCCAAAAGAGGATGGCCTTAGACATTATTACTGCCTCACAAGGGGGCACTTATGCAATTATCCAAACAGAATATTTTGTGCTCATACCTGATGAGTCTGCTAATGTATATACCACCTTTATTAAATCACATAAAAACACAAATAAATGCCCTGAGTGACCTAACCTCCAGCCTAGGAGACTTAATAAATCAGTGACTTGGATCATGGGGCTCTTGATAAAAAAAAAAAAAAATCGTCACTGATTTTGGGAATCCTTGTCTTAATCAGTGTTTTCTCTTACATGTGCCTATATTGTTGCTACATCTGCCTCCAATGTAGCCAGACAGCTGCCAAACAAGCCACCTCCATGCTAATGGAACCTCTTGCTGGTCAGGGCACATTGCAGATGAGGGGGACTCATGAGATTATAAGAGCCCATAATGAGAGGTAAAGTGTTGGAGGGCGTCATTGAGAGGACGTGACTGCCAGTTGACCCACAAGCTGGACCCAGGCAATCAGAGGCTCTTACCCCCTCCCCTGTCCTTGGATTGAGAGCTCTGCTTGCCTTCCTCACACTGGAAGCTGCCCAAGGACACAGCCTTGAGATAGTAAGGTGGAATTGAGACCCCCTTTATGGTATATGTAACTGAGCCCAATTAAGGCCTCTATGTAAACTTTAAGATTTTAGCAGGCAGGTGAAAAGATCTGCTTGTCTGCAGCTGCCTAAGGCAAGCCGTATGTAGGTACCCTTTCTTAAAAAACGTGCCACCTACCAACCTGGAGTGGCCTGCCTCTTTCTTCGGTCTCTCCCTGCCCTTCGTCTAGGGACACCCAAATAACTCCCAAGGTTGCAAACTAACAGCCTCTGATTTTGTCTTTGTCAAAACTTAACATCTTTTTAAAGTTAGAAGCCTATATACTAAAAAAACAGCAATGAATCTGTTCAAAGTCTCAACAGTTAGAGAAAACACCGAATACCTTTTCATGGCTTGCAGTCTCACATTCAGACACATTCTTATTAACAAAGTGGCACATGCTATTTAACTTGCTATTATCAAGTGATAAAACATAATCATCTTTCAAAGCCAGTTAATTTTCTTTCTACTGCCTAGTTTTTAATAGTTCCACAAATCTGGTAGTTTATTTAGTGAACCATCTGTGGTTGTTCATGTATTTTGTTTACAAATCACTCACTCAGACATGATACTCCAGTCAATAGCTTAATATTGAGATACGACTGAATGACTGAGAGAAGTTTTGTCCATGTTCTCATGATGGTGGAGATCTAATGTTTTTCCTTTTCTTGGCAGCCAAAACTGACTTGGAACCCCACTTGAAGTTCCAAACCAAATCAACCTTTCCATTATCATTCAGCCCTCATACAAACCCGGATGTCCTGACTTGACTTCACAGAACCATGTGGCAGCCACATTCCTAAAGGCTGTCAGTGAAGGGGTTCCAGGCACAATATGGAGATATGTGCCTTGGTAACAAGGGGCTGCTGAATAAGTTCTCTTAGGAAGAAAGTCCATTTTCTCAATTGACTCTTCTCTGTAACATGGCAAATGTTGGGGTGATATGTTAAGAAGTCAAGCAGAGACATTTAACATGAGGATAAAGAGGGGGCGTGGGGGTAAAAAAAATGAAGGCAAGGGAGAGAAGGGTAGCTAGCTAGTTCCACATGTCTCTCTCTCTTCTCAAAATAAGTCCGAGGTCCTTTTAATAGAATCCTAAAGTTCCGTGATTGCAACAGCTCTTAGAAACCACTGAATTCAAATTCTTCTTGGCATTGATAAGAAAACTGTGGACTAACAAGAAGTTACAGGCATACTTTGTTTTATTGTGCTTTGCAGATATTATGTTTTTTACAAATTGAAGGTTTGTGGCAACCCTGCTTCTAGCAATTCTATTGGTGCCATTTTTCCAACATCATTTGCTCACTTCATGTCTCTGTGTTACATTTTGGTAATTCTCACAATACTTCAAACTTTTTCATTATTATTATATTTGTTACAGTGATCTGTGATCAGTGACCTTAGATGTCACTATTACAAAAAGATGTCACTATTCACTGAAGGCTCAGATGATGGTTAGTATTTTTTAACCATAAAGTATTTTTAAACTAACGTATGTACATTGTGTTTTTTGTTTTGTTTTGTTTTTTTGCGGTACGTGAGCCTCTCACTGTTGTGGCCTCTCCCGTTGTGGAGCACATGCTCCGGACGTGCAGACTCAGCGGCCATGGATCATGGGCCCAGCTGCTCTGTAGCATGTGGGATCTTCCCGGACCGGGGCACGAACCCGTGTCCCATGCATCGGCAGGTGGACTCTCAACCACTGCACCACCAGGGAAGCCCCATTGTGTTTTTTTTAAGATGTAATGCTATTGCACACTTCATGGACTACAGTATAGTGTAAACACAGCTTTTATATGCACTGGGAAACCAAAAAATTCGTGGGAGTCATTTTACTGTGATGTTTGCTTTGATGCAGTGGTCTGGAACCAAACCCACAATCTCTCTGAGGTCTGCCTGTACATGAATTTTAGACCCAGCTTCCCGTCGTGCTCTTTTCATCCTGACTTGCTACCTTTGATCAAAAATTTAAACTAACATTTATAAAGAGCTTATTAACACTGAGCAAAAATACTTTGCATATATTATTCTATTTAATACCAAAACATCTGTTTTAGGCAGCCACCAGCACCATCTGGGGAAGGTTATGTACCATCCCTAAAATCTCCTAGAACTGGCTGGTGAGGGAACTGAATGTGACTTCAATCACACTGTTTCTCAAATACTTCCTCACACACGGTGATTTAAGCTCAACCTTCTCTTGACTGTGCTGAGAGCAGAGCCACAGATATGCCTACTCCAACATGAGAAATAATATTGTGCTTTTCTGGGAGATATATTTTAAAAACAAGCCCAAAGAGAGATTTCCAGAAGCTAAAAGAAAAGGTATTTGGGGACTTCCCTGGTGGCACAGTGGTAAAGAATCCTCCTGCCAATGCAGGGGACACGGGTTCAAGCCCTGGTCCGGGAAGATCCCACATGCCATGGAGCAACTAAGCCTGTGCGCCATAATTACCAAGCCTGCACTCTAGAGCCTGCGAGCCATAACTACTGAGCCTGTGTGCCACAACTACTGAAGCCCGCACACTTAGAGGCCGTGCTTCTCAACAAGAGAAGCCACCGCAGTGAGAAGCCCGTGCACCGCAACCAAGAGTAGCTCCCACTCACTCCAACTAGAGGAAGCTCGCGTGCAGCAAGGAAGACCCAACCAGCCAAAAATGAAAGTAAATAAATAATTTTTTTTTAAAAAAGAAAGAAAAGAAAAGGTATTTTCAGCAAAATAGAAAATCTCCTGTGTATAGTATAAGTAGTTTGGTGTATAAACACAAAATTTGGGCAGCATAAACATGGTTCCTTATGTATTCACAAGTTAACTTATTTCACTCAATGACAGACAGGAATTAAAAAAGAAACAGAAATCACTGATAGGAATTTATCAAGAAAGTATGGATCTATTACACTTTGACTGGAAACGATCTATTTATAGCACACAAATGTGTCACCTCTTCTTGGTTATTTTATATTTCCATCTAGGAACTCTGAAAAAAGAGGGCATAAAATAGTGATTGCAAATAGTCTGATTATCTTGACAAATGCAATGCAGTCTCTTAGGTATGATACTCCTGCAGGCCTCTTCAGCAATCCCATGAAATCTGGAACATTGCTTGGTTCCACTACCTACAGGGAAATACAATTTGCGTCAGGAGTTACCTCCGGCTAATGCAGCTGAGAAATGTTATCTAATCAAGTCTGTAAGCGTCTCAGACAGGTGCTCTCTCCTCCAACCGAGGAAACACCTAGGAAACACCTAGGAAACACCCTGAATATCTAATTCATTATCTAATATGTTACTCTAAGCCAACATACCTGAGGGCGAAAAAATCTCACATGTGGCACTCCTTATGTGGAAAAAGCAAGGGCTTTAGAATTCTTAAATTCTCATAGGAAACATCACAAAACCCTTTTTTTTTTTATGTTAAAAAAATGGCATCAAGAAAATACGGGCCTTGCTACTCCATTACCGACTTCCTAGCTGATTTCCACATCCATACCTTGGCTCTATCCAGCTTCTAAATAATCCTTTCCATTGGTAAACCCATTGCTAAATCATCATCCTCTCTCTACACTCAATTTCACTACAGACGTGAACACACTTGCTTTGCAGCGCCTGCGGATGGTGCTGCAGATACTTCCCCTGCCCAGTAGGGAGGAGAGTCCAGGCAGGCTCACAGCT
Source organism: Phocoena phocoena (assembly GCF_963924675.1). Lineage (NCBI taxonomy): Eukaryota > Metazoa > Chordata > Mammalia > Artiodactyla > Phocoenidae > Phocoena > Phocoena phocoena. The sequence goes on along the minus strand of NC_089237.1, from coordinate 37,694,576 downwards.
CTTTTTCTGGTTCAGCCTCTTTGTTCCCACCCGCACCCTCACTTCCCACTATCAAGACTAGAATCTGGTTTGCTTTCGTTTTGACCCTTCAGATCTTAGACCAGGTGGGCATGGGACATGCTCTCATCTCCTTAGGACCCAACACTAAGCTGACTCCTTTTATCAGTGATTCTCAAATGTTAATACACACCTGGAGAGCTTGTGGAAATACAGATTACAGGGCCCCACCGAAGTGTTTCTGATTTAGTAGATCCGGAGAGGATCAGAAAATATACATTTTAAAGCGAGTTCCCAAGTGATGCTGATGCTACAGGGGATCACGTTTTTAAGAACTTCCAAGTTACATTAATGTTTCCCACACTGGCTTGTTCATTTAAAAAAAAATAAATTTATTTATTATATTTACTTATTTTTGGCTGTGTTGGGTCTTCGTTGCTCACGAGGGCTTTCTCTAGTTGCGGTGAGTGGGGGCTACTCTTCGTTGTGGTGCGGTGGCTTCTCTTGTTGCAGAGCACGGGCTCTACAGTACGCGGGCTTCAGTAGTTGTGGCTCATGGGCTCTAGAGCGCAGGCTCAGTAGTTGTGGTGCACGGGCTTAGCTGCTCTGCAGCATGTGGGATCTTCCCGCACCAGGGCTCGAACCCGTGTCCCCTGCATTGGCAGGTGGATTCTTAACCACTGCACCACCAGGGAAGCCCTGGCCTGTTGTTGAGAATTACCTGGCAGTGCCTGAGGAGGAAATGCACAATATTTATTGATCAGCCACCACATGCCAAGCGCTGTTACAGGCCATATAGACAGAGCAGTGACCAAGAGAGACCAACACATCCATGCCTCACAGGATGTGGCAAAGTCCTGGAAATACAGTACATGTTCAATAAATGCTTATCACAACTGTTTTCCAAACTGGAGATAGTAATGGTTACCTGGCCAACAGGAAATGATAGAATGGATATATTTCAAAGGAATAGTCAAACTAATAATTATAGTTGTAGTTATGGTTATGATTGATATTATATTAATATGACAAATTGTATAAATTTTAAGATTCATTAATTTCATTTTTCTTTTTCTGCCCATACGCCAAAGGATGATATAGCCATGGGATCACAGAATACAAGAACTGAGGAAGACCTTAGAGATCTTGAATAGAACCCCCTCACGGTACAGATGAGAACACCATAGCCCTCTGAAGTGAAGTTCCCTTCTGTAAGACTTGATTCTTACAGGTCAGACATGGAGTGGTTTTCAACAGTGAATACTCCACAGTGCTTGGTCAGTGCCTATAGAGTGTAGGTTCTGAATAAATGTTTGTTGACTACGAGAATAAATGAAAAATGTATAAATAAAGGTCAATGGTAATCTTTGCTCAAGGAGTACACATGGAACATTAGGTGGCCAAATAGGCAGCTTTTCAATTTGTGTTTAAAATATGACAAAAAGCCTATAAATATCTCATCTCTGAAATAGCATCATACGTAAGCATGGTATAGTATTGAATAAATTTTATAACAAGTCTCTTTTCAATGTAAATTAATAAATTTCCTTTTCACACTATTTTTAGCTGTCTAGGTCCTTAGGCTTTACTTAATGATGATGCACTTGATTAAATAAAATGAAAGTTCTTTCAGACATTAAAATGAGTAATGAATTAAGACTTAATCCAAAAGTAATTTAACTTTAAACATTCACATGAAATTAAATGAGCCATTGAATTTGCTATATAAGCAAGCATTAATCTCGTCAGGCTATGAAAACTAGAAAGTTATACAGTGACCCATTAATTTCAGAGCCTAATACAAGGTCTGTTTAATGCCTGCACTCCATTAAGAAGTCTTATTCCACAATATAAGTGCTTTCTCATAAAAGTTTAAACCCCAATTAATTTTTTTTACTGCTCCAATCATGTGATAATCAACTCTTGACAAGATTATGGCTGCAAATCTAAATATGGTATGTAATGTTATCATGTGAAACAAATTTTCGCATGGCCGGCCTCCAACAAAAAAGAGGACATTTATAACACTGGCAGGAATATGAGCATAATATAGCCCATGCCCCCTCCATCCATGGGTGTTTGAAGTAGTTTATAATTCACCCAGTACGTGGATAGATGTCCCTGTTACATGAAAGCAAAATTCTTTCATAGAGTTACAAAAGCCAAAGCAGTGGAATGTACACAAGAATCTTATGCTATAAGCAGATACAGTTCAATGTTGAAATCAAAGAGCATATATTTTTGCACATTTAAAATATTTCCCCATATAAAAAAATGAATCATAATTCTATCAGAAGTTTTTATATCCCAACTTTAGGTTCCATGTGCAGTAAGCCCATTTTACACTTTAAACCATAGTTGAATAAAGGGTAAAGAAAAAAGAAAGAATGAGCAACAGTGTTGTACTTATTACCTTACATAATATTTGACTAAATGACAAATCTATAATGCCATTCTACATGGCATTTCATTAATCAATGTTGGAAGATATGGGGGGGAAAGGACAACAGGTAGTAAAAGTGAAATATATGTTTTTCACTGGCAGGCAGGTTCACCATCAATTTCATTATATGCCATATGACAAACATCAATTATTTTGTAATAATAAAGAGAGAACCAAGGAAGCGGAATGTGCGAATATGATCACAGTGGTGTGGACTCATGTGTATTAATTATTTCATTGCATTGGGATTAGATTTAAAAATGATATGGTTTGCATATTTTAAACACTCATTAATAAATATTAGTTCTTGTTACTTAGAGACTGGCTAATAATTCATCAGCGGCCTATTTGAAATCTACAGCAGTAAATTTAAATAATGAATTCTATTATTAATGAAGAAAGATTTTGTGGTGAAAGACAATAAATTGTTGCATAATTTTTTTAACCAAACAAGCATGGTTTACAATGTAAATCTATTCATACTTGGGCTGCTATTCAAAGTCTATATGATCTGTCTCCTAAATAAAGAATATGGGGTGGGGGAGGGAGTTTTCTGGGTCATTCATTTGTAGCCATTCATATCACTTAGGATTTAACAGTTTAATCCCATCTCTGCATTTAATCACCTCTCCAACCCCCCCGCCCCCATTCTAGTGCATAACTGGCTGCCAAGACCATATGGACACTTAAGACCTGCTCCCACCAACTCAGGCTTAGGACAGTCCAAGTGCTGCCCCTCCCAAACCAGCACAACAGTCCTCAGGGGAAGCTTGAAGGAGGCGCAGCAAAGGTATGCTTTATTTCTTTGTACTCATCACAAAACTTAATGCTACTTTCACATATTGTGAGTATTCGTAGGCAATTGACAATGAGTACCTTAACATTTTGAGTTCTCCTAAAAAGAGAAAGGAAGGTACAAAACCTTCCAGTTTAAAAATGGATAAATGTGAATTTGGAGTTTTAAAAAATTTAAATAAAAGGAAGAGTTGAGCATCAATTACATTTCTAAACGGGACACCCGGGCAAGTTTTCACTATTGTAAATATTTCCTAACTTGAGAAATGAACCCCCTTCATATTTTGGAGAAGCCCTCTTTTTTCAAGTCTTAGTAGAATTCAGGGCTTCCCAATATCCTTCCAAAATGTTATACTTTTTTCATAATTTAGAGTTGTTTTCCATCATCTTCAACCAAGAACTCTGGGTAGCATATTACGTCTTTAATATTCCAATTACCCATCTCTACAATTGGGGATATCCCCTCACACCATACAAAAAATAGACTCAAAATGGATTAAAGACCTAAATGTAAGACCAGAAACCATAAAACTCCTAGAGGAGAACATAGGCAGGACAGGCTTTGACTTAAATCATAATAATATTTTTTTGGATCTGTCTCCCAAGGCAAAAGAAACAAAAACAAAATTAAGCAAATGGGACATAATTAAACTTAAAAGCTTATGCACAGCAAAGGAAACCATCAACAAAATGAAAAGACAACCCTCAGAATGGGAGAAAATATTTGTAAATGAAGCAACTGACAAAGGATGAACCTCCAAAATTTACAAGCAGCTCATGCAGCTCAATAACAAAAATCCAAACAATCCAATCCAAAAATGGGCAGAAGACCTAAATAGACACTTCTCCAAAGAAGATATACAGACTGCCAACAAACACATGAAAAAATGCTCAACATCATTAATCATTAGAGAAGTGCAAATCAAAACTACAATGAGATATCATCTCACACCAGTCAGAATGGCCATCATCAAAAAATCTAGAAACAATAAATGCTGGAGAGGGTGTGGAGAAAAGGGGGCGCTCTTGCATTGTTGGTGGGAATGTAAACTGATACAGTCAATATGGAGAACAGTATGGAGGTTCCTTAAAAAACTACAAATAGAACTACCATACGACCCAGCAATCCCACTACTGGGCATATACCCTGAGAAAACCATAATTCTAAAAGAGTCATGTACCAATATGTTCATTGCAGTTCTATTTACAATAGCCAGGACATGGAAGCAACATAAGTGTCCATCATCGGATGAATGGATAAAGAAGATGTGGCACATATATACAATGGAATATTACTCAGCCATAAAAAGAAATGAAATTGAGTTATTTGTAGTGAGGTGGATCTACCTAGAGTCTGTCATGCAGAGTGAAGTAAGTCAGAAAGAGAAAGACAAATACCATATGCAAATATCTTTTTAAATGAAGTGTCTGTTGAAATCCATTGTTTAATTGGATATTTATATTGAGTTTTAAGGGTGCTTTATATAAAAAACAATGGAAAAAGTCCTTTCTCTCAGATATGTGTTTAGTAGGTATCTTCACCCAGATTGTGACTTATCTTCATTGTATTAAAGTGTCTCTGAAGACTAGAAGTTTTAAATTTTTGATGAACTCTAATTTAGCAATATTTTTTCTTTTTTCATATTTATTTAATTTATTTATTAGGTTGTGCTGGGTCTTAGTTGGGCAGATGGGCTCCTTAGTTGCGGCTCATGGGCTTCTTAGTTGTGGTATGCGAACTCTTAGTTGTGGCATGCATGTGGGATCTAGTTCCCAGACCAGGGATCGAACCCGGGCCCTGTGCATTGGGAACTCGGAGTCTTAACCACCACGGCAGTCCCTTAGCAATTTTTCTTAGATAGTTTGTGCTTTTTTGAGTCTTATCTAAGAAATCATTGAGACCTCATTGTCTAACCCAAGATCACAAAGATTTTCTCCTATGTTTTCTTCCAGAAGTTGTATAGTTACATTTAGGTCTATGATTCATTTTGAGTTAATTTTCATACATGTTGTGAGGGAAGGGTCAAGTTTCATTTTTTTGCAGTTTAAAAAACTATTTCTGTAGGACCCTATTGTGACAGTTTATTACACAACTTACTGCACCTTAAATTGTGCCATCTCCCTCCAATATGGCAAGCTAATAGAAACTTTCTGTTATGCCAGAGCTAGTTGAGGGGATTGCATTAGATTAGTATGCGGAAAGGGCCCTGCATTTAGCAGTCTGTTCCAACCATCTTTGTCAGGTCAGCTGACAAATGACTGTCTTCACCACGCTGTCACCCATTGGTCACTGCTGTAGCCTCATCTTACTCAGCCTCCCACAGCATCTGCCACATTTACGATCCCTCTCTTGTTAGCTAGAGGTCCTCCTCTCTAGATATTAAAAATTATTTCCCTATGTAACTACAATACTGTTAACACACAGTATTGAGGAAATTAAATTCCTACACAATAATATTACCAAATAAAGAGTTGCTATTCAAATTTCCCCAATTGTCTCTCTCATATAATATCATTTCTTTTAACAGGTTTTTGAGGTATAATTGACATACAATAATCTGTGTTCACACACACACATACATACAAACCATGAAGACATCACCAAAATCAATATATCCATCACCTCAGAAAGTTTCTTAATGTCTCGTTGTAATTCTTCCTTCCCATCGTTCCTTGCCCTTCCCAATCACCATGCAACCATTGATCTGCTTTCTGTTTACATTTTCTAGAATTTTATGTAAATGGAATCATACAGTGTATACTTTTTTCTAACTGGCTTCTAACTCAGCATGATTATTTTAATCTTCATCCATATTGTTGTATATATCAGTAATTCATTTCTGTTTATAGCTGAATAGTATTCCATTATATGGATGTACCACCATTTATCTATTCACCATTGATGGACATTTGAGTTGTTTCAGTCTTTGTCTATTACAGATCAAGTTCCTATGAATATTTGTGTACAAGTCTTTGTATGGATATATACTTCCATTTCTCTTAGGTAAATACCTGCAAGTAGAATGGCTGGATCATTGGCGAGTGTATGTTTAAGTTTTAAAAAAAATAGCTATTTTCCATAGTGGTTTGATCATTTTACATCTCCACCAGCAGTGTATGAGAGTTGCATTTTCTTCACGTTGTGGCCAACACTAGTTATGCTCAGTATTTTTAATTTTAGATAGTTTAATAAGTGTGTAGTTGTATCTCACTGTAGCATTCCTAATGATTAATCATGTCAAACATTTTTTCATATGCTTATTTTCCATCTGTATATCTTTGAATCTTTTATCTATATTTTTCTGGAGTTTTCTTTATATATTCTGGAAATTAGTCCTTTATCCAATATGTAAGTTGCTAAGTATTTTCTCCCATTCTGTGACTCATCTTTTCGTTCTCTCAAGAGTGTCCTTTACAGGGCAGAAATTCTTAATTTTGGTTGTGTCTAATTTATCCATATATTTTTTATAGATTATGCTTTTGGTGTTGTATTTAAGAAATCTTGCTTAATTCAAGGTCATAAAATTTTTCACCTGTTTTGTTCTAGAGGTTTTATAGTTTTATGTTTTACATTCAGATCTTTGAACCAATTTGAGTTCATTTCTGTATACGGTTTGGATGGAAGTCCTTTTCTGTTTTTTTTCTTTTGGCACCTGGATATTCAATTGTTCAAGCATCATTAGTTGAAAAGACTATCATTTCTCCACTTAAATGCCTTTGAACCTGAAAGTCAGTTGTCCACATCTCTCTACTTCTGAACTTTCTATTATGTTCCTTTGATCTTTTTGTCTATCTTTACACTACTATCACAATGTCTTGAAAGTGTAGCTTCATAAGCCTTGAAATCAGTTACTGTTAGTTCTTCAACTTTGTTCTTTTTCAAAGTTGTTTTAGTTATTCTAAATTTTAGTTCCATAAGAATTTTAGAATTAACTTGTCAATTTCTATAGAAAAGCCTACTGGGATTTTGATCTATAAATCAATTTGGGGAGAATTGATGTCTTAACAATATTGAATCTTATGATCTATGAATACATTATATCTCTCCATTTATTTAGGTCTTCCTTAATTTCCCCCAGCAATATTCTACAGTTTTCAGTGTGCAAGTCTTTTACGTCTTTTGTCAGAATTATTCTAAGTATTTTATATGTTTGATTCTATTATAAGTAGTATTTTAAAACTTTGATCTCTGATTGTTTGTTGAGATAAATTAATCTTTTTGTATGTTGATCTTGTACCCTGCAAACTTAATAAACTCATTTATTAGTTCCAGTAGCATTTTTGTAAATTCTATCAGGTTTTCTACTTAATCATGTTATCTGAAAATAGAGATAGTTTTACTTCCTTTCCATTGTGAATATCTGTTTTCTTTTTGTTGCCCTACTGCACTGGCTAGAACCTTTTGTGCAATGTCAAATAGAAGTAATGAGAGCAGACATCCTTGCCTTTGTCCTGATCCTGGAGAGAAAGTACTTTCTCCTTCACCATTAAATATGATGTTAGGTTTTTTGTAGAACTCATTTATAAAGTTGAGGAAGTCTCCTTCCATTCCTAGTCTACTGAACGTTGTTTTTTTCTTTAATCAGGAATACATGTTAGATTCTTTCATTCTTTTCCTGCATCTATTGCAATGATTATGTGATTTTTCTCTTCTTTTCTTAATTTGTTTATTTATGTTTGGCTGCATTGGGTCTTCATTGCTGCACGCAGGCTTTCTCTAGTTATGGTGAGCAGAGACAATTCTTCATTGCAGTATGCGGGCTTCTTATTGTGGTGACTTCTCTTGTTGAAGAGGACAGGCTCTAGGTGCACGGGCTTCACTAGTTGTGGCACATGGGCTCAGTAGTTGTGGCTCACGGGCTCTGGAGCGCAGGCTCAGTAGTTGTGGTGCACGGTCTTAGTTGCTCCGTGGCATGTGGGATCTTCCCAGACCAGGACTCAAACCCATGTCCCCTGCAATGGTAGGTGGATTCTTAACCACTGCCCCACCAGAGATGTCCTGATTTTTCTTTTTAGTGTGCTAAGATGGGTAAGTTGATTTTCAAATATTAAACCAACCTTTCATTCTTGAGATAAACCCCATTGGGTCATGCTGTATCATCTTTTTATATATTATTGGATTTGATACGGTAAAATTTTGTTAAGAATTTTTGCCTCTGTGTTCATGAGAGATATTGGTCTATAGATTTCTTGTAGTCATTGTCTAATCTTGATATGGTGAAATTTGACCTTATAAATAAGTTGGGAAGTATTCCCTTCTCTTCAACTTTCTGGTAGAGTTTGTGTAGAATTGGCATTATTTTATTCCTTAAATGCTTGGTAGAATTTATCAGTTAAGCCACCTGGACTCGAAGCTTTCTTTGTTGGAAGGTTTTAAACTGCACATACAAGTTCTTTAATATCTTTATGCTTGAATAAACTTTAGTAGTGCATGTCTTTCAAGGGGTTTGTCCATTTCATCTTGAATTTATCAGTATAAAGTATTCTATAATATTCTCTTATTAACCTTTTAATATCTATAGTATTTTTCTGTTTTCCATTTTATTTATTTCTACTTTGATCTTTATTGTGTTCTTTCTTCTCTTACTCTGTGATTAATTTGCTCTCATTTTTCCAGTTTAAGGTGGAAGTTGAGGAAGCTGAGTACAACATTACCAATATCCCACATGTTGACATATTATGTTTTCAGTTTCCGTGAGTTCAGAATAGTTTCTGATTTCCCTTTTGTTTTCTTCTTTGACCACAAGGTTACTCAGAAGTGTGTTGTTTATTTTCCAAATATTTGGGGATTTTTGGATTTGCTAATTTCTAATTTAATTCCATTGTGGTCAGAGACATACATTGAATAGCTAAAACTCTTTAAAATTTTTTTAAAATTTATTTTTTTGCTGTGTTGGGTCTTTGTTGCTTCGCCTGGGGTTTCTCTAGTTCCGGTGAGCAGGGGCTTCTCTTCATTGCGGTGCCCTGGCTTCTCGTTGGATGGCTTCTCTTGTTGCAGACAGAGGCTCTAGGTGCGTGGGCTTTAGTAGTTGAGGCACACAGGCTCTAGAGTGAAGGCTCAGTAGTTGTGGCATATGGGCTTAGTTGCTCCATGGCATGTGGGATCTTCCTGGACAGGGATCAAACCCATTTCCCCTGAATTGGCAGGCAGATTCTTAACCACTGAACCACCAGGGAAGTCCCAATTCCAGTATTCTTAATATTTTGTGTAGATCCATATTCCAACCTGGTGTCATTTTCCTTCTGCTTAAAAATACTTCTTTTAACATTTCTTATAGTGAAAGTCTACTAGTAATGAATTCTTTCAGCTTTTGTATGTCTGAGATAGTCGTTATTTTGCTTTTGTTTTGACAGATCTGGTTATAGAATTTTAGGTTGATAAAATTCAATTCACTACTTTAAAGATGTTATTCCACTGAATTCTCGTTTACATTGTTTCCAACAAGAATTCTGCGTCATTGCTATCTTTGTTCCTCTGTATATATTGTATAGGTTTTGCCTCTGGATGCTTCTAAATTTTTCTCTTTATTGCTGGTTTTGAGCAATTTGATTATTTTTCATGCCTTGGTGTTATTTTGTCCATGTTTCTTATGATTAAAGTTCATTGGTCTTCTTGACTTTGTGGGTTTATAGTGTTTACCAATTTGGAAAATTTCTGGGAATTATTTCTTCAAATTTTTGTATTTCTCCTCTCCTTCATGGATTCTAAGTACACATGTATTAAGCCACTTTAAGTTGTTGCACAACTCACTGAAGCTCTATTGATTTTTGTTGTTGTTTTTTTTTTCTTTTTGTTTCATATTGTATATTTTCTATTACTATGCCTTAATGTTCACTGACCCTTTCTTCTGCAGTGTCTAATCTGCCATTAACCTCATTCAATGTGTTTTTCATTTAGACATTGTTTTTAATCTCTAGAAGCTCAATTTGGGTCTGTTTTACATTTTCCATGACTGTACTTACCATTTTCATTGTTTAGTCTGGGATTTTTAACATATGAAATACAGTTATAATAACTTTTCTTCATGTATAATAACTTTTAAAATATTCTTTTCTGCCAATTCTAACATCTGCATAGATTATGGGTTAGTTTTGATTGTTTGCCTTTTCTCCTCAGAATGGGTCATATTTTCCTACTTCTCTGCATTCTTGGCAATTTTTCATATGATCCCCGATATTGTGAGTTTTAGTTTATTGTGTGTTATATATATTTATATTTCTGTAAAATGCTTGGGCTTTGTTTTGGGTGAAATTAAGTTACTCAAAACAAATTTTATTCTTTTAGGTCTAGCTTTTCAGATTCGTTGGGTAGGAGTCCAAGTAGTCTTTAGTCTGGAGCTCATTATTTGTAACTACTGAGACAAGTCCTTTCCTAGTATCATGAGGTTTTCCAGTCCAACTTGTAGGGATAGGTACTATTCCTTCAACCCTGTGTTATATCCAGTTGTTCTTATTATTAATCCTTTCATGTGGTTGTTTTCCTTTCATCAAGTAATTCCTCACACAAATGTACTGACCAATAGTTTGTTGAATTCTCAAGAGATCCCTCTGCATATCTCCAGAGTTCTTTGTGCACTTCTTTTCTCTCTGATACTCTGCTTTGTGAACTCTAGTTACCTTGGGTTTCCCAGACTCAGCTCCATTTCCTCAGTCAGGAAGTCCACCAGTCTCTGCCTGGACTTCTCTTCACTGTACCATGACCTGGAAACTCTCAGAGAAGTAAGTTAGGGCAATTATAGGGATCACTTCATTTATTTCCCATCTCCTGGGGATCACTGAACTTTATTGCCTGAGGTACAGTTTCTTGAAAACTGTTGTTTCATATGTTCTGCCTGATTTTTTCATTGTTTCAGGTGGGAGGTTAAATTGGTCCTTGTTACTTTATCTTGGACAGAAGCCAAAGCATTCTTTCAGTCTGTTTTGTTTTGATACAGGGTCCAATTAAAGATTAGGCATTGCATGTCATGTCTTCGTTTCATTTAATCTAAAATATTTCCCTACTGGTTTTTTTTTTTTTTTGGTCTTTTATGACATTGGCATTTTTGAAGAGTCTAAGCCAGTTGTCTTGTAAATTGCCCGACAGTCTGGATTTGTCTGTTTCCTGATTAGATTGAAAGTAAACATTTTGGGGAAGAATACTATATAGGTGATGTATTCTTCATACTTCATCACTTCAGGTGGCCCAGTGCTGTTTGATCACTTGATTAAGGTGGTATCTTCCATATCTCTCCATTGTAAAGTTATTTTTCCCCTTGGTAATTGATAAATAATATGCGGGGTGATACTTTGGGATCAGTGAAGATCCAACTTTCAAACAACTCTTCACCCAACTGTGCATCAATGATAATCCTTGTCTGAATCGATTAGTACATTGATAGTTGCAAAATGACACTTTCCTAATTCTATCATTCGTTTTCCATTTATTAGCTGACATTATTCTATAAGGAAGAGCTCCCCTACTTTTCATTTTGAGTATCATTATGAACTCGTGCTTTTTTCTAAATTAAGTATGTTATACCTTATTATAATGATAATGTTATTCTTTGGAATGTTCCTTTTGTCCAGATTGGCTAATGCGATCTCTGTTATTGGTTAACCACTCGATGAATTTTTATTACTAGAGTAATTTCTAATATATTACTACTCACAAATAGGAACCAAGAAAGGGACTACAGAACGTGTGGTCTTATTCAGACTCTTCTTAGAAGTCTGCCTTCTTCCTGTGTACTCTCAAACCAAAGTGAGTCTTTTGGGTTGGAAGGAGATACTTCTGATTTAAAGTACAGATCAATGTCACCCAATTCTAATCCCTATTCCCTTTTTTCTAGGCATACCATACCTACTGCCATACTAATCCTTCTGTTGGGCACCTCGCTCCTCCTCTATATTTATTTACAACAGTCAAGTGTAGCAATTGGCCACCTGACCCCTATCCAGTTCTCCATTCCATATGCCCCAAGAACTCCTTTTTGCACTGGTCTGTGGTGACCTTGGCCTACCTCTTCTACCTACTCAAGTAACTCTTTTACCACAAATTTAATTACCTGTGTTTCCATTTATAGGATCTTACCTAGCCGTATGGCCTGCTGCCTCTGCCAATTTAAAAATACTATTGAGGGCTTCCCTGGTGGCTCAGTGGTTAAGAGTCCGTCTGCCGATGCAGGGGACGGGGGTTTGTTACCCGGTCTGGGAGGAACCCACATGCCGCGGAGCGGCTGGGCCCGTGAGCCATGGCCGCTGATCCTGCACGTCCGGAGCCTGTGCTCCACAACGGGAGAAGCCACAGCAGTGAGAGGCCCGCGTACCACCAAATAAAATAAAATAAAATAAAAATAAATAAAAAAAATAAATAAAAATACTATTGAGGTTGTCTGTAAGACAGTCAAGCTGAGTTGTGACGGTGAATGCTTGACAGACGTCACACGTTGTGGTGAGTCTCAATTGCGGGATAATAAATTTTTAATTTAATTTTTATTTTAATTTTTAATCAATGATGATAAATTTTAAAATGAATGATGTAATTGCAATATTTTAATTCTTTCATTCAGAGTTCCAGCTCCCTAAGTTTCTAAGAACTACCCCCTTGCTAAATATTAGACTATTGGTTACATTATTAAGCTAATAATAGCTCAGTTACATTGTTAGCTTAATAATGTAACTGATCCACATACATGAAGGAACAAGAGAAAGGAATGGAAAGGAGAAGGGAATTATCATTAATGGCCACATATCCCATGCTGTGCTCTCTGCAAATGAGAACTTATTCATATAGTGCATCCTAGTTTGTAAACTGATTTTATATTCATTAGGTCTTAAGTACCCTTTTTCTTATAGGACAGGTGTAAATATATTATTGTTTATTTTGTTTGTTTCTGCAATTTTATAAATAGTAAAAGTGATACTGTTTCATGTCCTATTTGGCACCTGAGAGTTTCTGGTTCCATAACCAGAAGCTGCTACCTAGCCTTTCTAATGGATGGGAGCGATAGTTTATTCTTAGACTGTCCAGCTCTGTATTTGCTCTGAATCTCAAGCTTTTCTATCCACAAAACACTCAGGGGCTTTCAACTATTTTTTTATATATTAGATTTATTGGCACTAACTTTTTAAAAAGCGTGGGCTCATGTGCGCAGGCGCAGTCCGCTTGCGCCCTGAGCCGCACATGCGGGGTGAAGGTAGGATGGTGGATTTGGTACCTTTTGTGGTTCTCATCGATGGTGACAAAACCTTGCTGGTGTGGGAGCTGAGCTCTGGACCCACGGCCGAGACCTTGCAAGTGAGCCGAGCCGGGGCAGAGGGAGGGGTGGAGGAAGCCGCCCTGTGCCCCAGTAACTGGGACTGCTTGGGTACCTCATCTGCCTGTGGTCTCCGCTGAGAGGACTCTTAGTTCTAGAGCCAACTTGAGCAGCCAGCTCGCCCCCGTAGATTTTTCAGAGATAGTTCCCAACTGACGGCATTGCCTCCTAATGCTTCTCGGAGCTAAGGATTTCAGAGGGAAAATTGTTCATGAAATGAGAAGTGTTTGGAGTTGCAGGCCCACCACAGTTACCTGTGCCGAAGGGCTGGCAGAATATAAGGGAATGGGTATTTTGGTTTTCTGGGTGTGAAATTTCCTGCACTTACTTAGCGTGGGACCAGCCTACAACATTCTCTGTTCACAGTCTTCTCCCACTTCGGCCTTCTGTAGTCGGTCCAAGTCTTCGCCAACGCAGAGTGGCCGGTCCTGGGTTCTATGCCATCATCAAGTTTTATTCAGCAAGGGATGCCCACAGAGCCCAAAAGGCATGCAACCAGAAGCAGCTTTTTCACATATCTCCAGTGAAGATGGGTCCAAATGTGGAATTTGTCGCTCTACTGGGATGAAGTGCTGAATTTAAAGCTAATTGGCCATCGGGAATTCCCTGGCGGTCCAGTGGTTAGGACTCTGCACTTTCACTGCTGAGGGCCCGGGTTCAATCCCTGGTCAGGGAACTAAGATCCCAGGGGGGGAAAAATGGCCAGCTTTTGAACAGCACTGTGGTGTACAGAATGCTCTCAGATGCACTGCTCCACTGATCCCCCAGTTCTCCAGTTCTTTCTTTCTTTTTCTTAGATGAAGAAACTCGAAATCAGGGTGGTTAAGTGATTTACTTAAAGTTCATGACAGTAAATGTGGAAACTAGAGGCCAAATGCAAAGTTGACTGATGTTAAACCCCATGTCATTTTATGCTGCCCCTTAATTTAAGAAATCTTCACAAGAGTCTTCCTTATATTTACTTTTATGTGGATCTTAAATGTGTGAGGTCGACAAAAAATTTTTTTAATTAATTAATTAATTTTTGGCTGCATTGGGTCTTGTTGCTGCACCCCGGCTTTCTCTAGTTGCGGTGAGCGGGGGTTGCTCTTCGTTGCGGTGCGTGGGCTTCTCATCGCGATGGCTTCTCTTGTTGTGGAACACGGGTTCTAGACATGTGGGCTTCAGTAATTGTGGTTCATGGGCTCTAGAGCACAGGCTCAGTAGTTGTGGCACACGGGCTTAGCTACTCTGCGGCATGTGGGATCTTCACGGACCAGGGATCGAACTCGTGTCCCCTGCATTGGAAGGCAGACTCTTAACCACTCTGCCACCAGGGAAGTTCTGAGCTTGCCAAACTTTTGTCAGATGTAACATAAAGGAGGCTTCATCATCATCATCACTCTCAAACTGCCTATTCAGAACCCCCTTCAGATTCCAGAGAATCACTAAAATATTCTTTAATGCACTGTAGAAAACTTATTCCATATCAATATGCCATCCAATTTTACTTCCCCAGAATGAACATTTCATTATGTGCCTCCATTCAGCCACCATTCCTTTTTCAAGGACCTTTTCACTTCCTCTGAATAAGTGAGTGAGGCTTAGATTTCCCAGACCTTTCACTTTATAATTGTGTGTCTTCTCTGATTGGCTTCTTGCTCTGGCTACTTCCTACTGACCTTGCTGCTTATTCTCACCCATATTTCTTTACTCACTAATTTCACCTTTATTGAATCTGAGAACTCTCCTCAGATGTGACTCCAGGTACACTACCTCCCATTTCTGTACCTGTTTAACACCCTCTTCAATCCTGGGTGTACTCCCTGGGATTGAAATGATTTTGTGTCAGACATTCCTTAATTTGCGGACCCTGCAACCATTTCACATAACCACTCAGATATTACAGATGATCCTGGAAAGATTATGAAACAGTTACGTGGTATCAGTTGTGAGTAATTAATTCTTTTCGTATATTGGACATTAAGACCATTGCATAAGCTTAGGTTCTGAGATTTTCACAGCATAAAGCCCATCACTGATAAAATAATGAAGAAAAATTTCTATAAGTCACTGTAGTGTTGAGAGGAAAGGACATTCGTATTAGATTTCTTTATTTAATGCAGAGCCTTAGTTTAGTACCCACACCCCCGAAATTGTTATCTACTTTAATTATGCGTTCTTTTTAAATTTTATTTATTTGGTTGCACCGGGTCTTAGTTGCAGCGGGCAGGCTCCTTAGTTGCAGCTCAAGGGCTCCACATTTCGGCATGTGGGCTCACCAGTTGCAGCAGGCAGGCTCCTTTCGTTGTGGCTCACAGCCTCCTTAACTGTGGCGTATGAACTCTTAGTTTCAGCATGCATGTGAGACCTAGTTCCTTGACTAGGGATCGAACCCGGGCTCCCTGCATTGGGAGCATGGAGTCTTTACCACTGCAGCAGCAGGGAAGTTCCAAATCTCTGTTCTTTAACTCATTGGCAGGTATACACATTTCTTATCTTTTTTCCCCTGCATTTTTAAAAAATACAGAAAAGAGAATAACATCTTAAAATAAAATGAAGGAAAGGCCTAATGTATCTGAGTTTTTCTCAGTAGAATGAAGGGAAATGTTTGCCAGCAAGAACTGTGGCAAGGTTATCCCAGATGTCAGCTGTCTCTACTACCCAGGAGCTCAGAGCCCTTCTGAAGCTTCGTAATTGTCCAGGACAGCTCCATTATGACTCACCATACAGAGCCTAGCCTCCCATGCGACACTCAATATTTAAAAATTAGTCTTCATTTCTCCTTCCCAGCAGGCAGCTTCAGTTGGAGAAAGTAATTTCATTTTCTTATGTACTCATTCATTCACTCAGTCACCAGACCATCACTCCTCTATTATATGCCAAGATCTATGCTTGTTTCTGGTAATAAGGAAAGAATAATATATGGTTCCTTCAAGCACTTAAGGAGTTCATAAACTAGTGACAGAGGAAGATGCACAAACAAATCAATAAAGAAGTAACAATGCTTTCACTTTATTTGAATTTTATGACTATATTTATATACTACACCCTGTTCAAAGTGGAAATAGACATTTAAGAAAGAACTAGTGATGTAAAAAATCCACAGTAATATGTAAATGATTTAGGGAGTTAAGACTGGAAATATTTGCACTTTCAAAGAAGCTTGTTAACGTAGATGAACCTCTAATTCTTTTGGTTGCTTTATTTACATTTATAGACGTATATGTCTTCCCTCTTCTAACAGGCATTAGTAACATGGGAAGGGGGTGCTACAGATTAAGGTCCTAATTCAGTGGCAGGCCCATCTTATCTCCTCTTCAGGTCATATTCTCAAGCAGGAGCTACAGGATGAGACAACTAAAACAGTTCATTTCCTTTGCTTACCCCCAGCCCCATAATAGGCTTCTGCTGGGCTTCTTTGGTTGCTTTCATCATCACTTTCACCACCAGAGGTCAGGGAACCTTCTGGTTAATCAGGGGCCCTGGAAATGATGCAGAAAAGTACTGACTTAAAAGTAATAAATAACATTTATTTAGGGCTTACTGTGAACTCATTGCTTAAAATGTCCTACTTAATCTTCACAACCACTCTATGAAATTGGTATTGATAAATCTCAGGTATATCCAAAATAAGTCTCTATGTAGGGTTGTGATAATTTTAGGTCTCTTATGTCTTTAGGTTCATTTCGGCACTAGACATAAGACGGTTGAACGTAATACACTTGCCCTAAACAGCTCTAGATGCCAAGAATTGTCAAATTACTACTTTGGTTTCCATGGGTGGTCAAAAAGGATCATCAAGGTAAACTCTGTAGATTTTCTTTGACTAACCAGACTCCTTTCAACATTGAACTCCTAGACTTTAGAGAGAAGAATAGAACAGGGCTATGGGGAGGATGTGTGAGAGGCTTCCACATGGAAGTATCTGAGCATTGGCCTGCCACCTAGAATTAGTGATAATCTCAATGACTTGGATGGTGGTTTCATAATTTTCTCCAGTATTTGTATGGTATATAATAAAGAATAGTTGTCCATATCTAGTCATTCATTTGCAAGTCTCACTTGATTTTGAAGCTATAGAATACCTAAACTATTACCTGGGATTGCTGGAGTTTATTTATAACAACAGAATATGTTGAAGTCTAGGCTTTAATTCAAAATCCTAAGAGCTTCAGGATATTTCTAACCTTGAAGAAAGGGAAAATGAAGATATTGTGACACCACTTCTGAAGCAAAGCCTGAAATTCTTCTGTGATTAGGGGTGGTGTTCCCCTCCCATGAGTGCAGGAGTTCTGGAGTTGGCATGGCTGAGGAACATTTGGATAAGTTGGAGGAAGGTCTGTTTTCCAGTATGTGTGTGTGTGCTGAGGTGAGGGAGTGGGATTTCTCTTTTTTTCTTTCTTTCTGAAACGCAACTTTTCAAACATCATCACCTTTGCTAAGCAACTAAAACCCCGGGCAGAATTTTTCTGCCTGACAATATAGGTTTTTATCTTAGGCAATACCTGACACCACCATAAACTTTAGAATTTTAGAACTGACTGACTGCCAAGAAGCTTAGGAGGAGGGAAAATTAGTTAGGTTTTTTTTGGTTAATAATTTGTGCTAAATAGTCCTTCAAATACAGATGTCTTCTGGCCTTCAGTTATCCCAAAAAAATCATTGTCTAAAGATTGAAATAGATGACTTCCGGGAAGATGGCAGAAGAGTAAGACGCAGAGATCACCTTCCTCCCCACAGATACACCAGAAATACATCTACACGTGGAACAACTCCTACAGAACACCTACTGAATGCTGGCAGAAGACCTCAGACCTCCAAAAAGGTGAGAAACCCCCCACGTACCTGGGTAGGGCAAAAGAACAAAGAATAAGCAGAGACCAAAGGATAGGGACAGGACCTGCACCAGTGGGAGGGAGCTGTGAAGGAGGAAAGGTTTCCACACACTAGGAAGCCCCTTCGTGAGCAGAGACTGCGAGTGGCAGAGGAGGGGAGCTTCGGAGCCGCGGAGGAGAGCACAGCAACAGGGGTGCGGAGGGCAAAGCGGATAGATTCCCGAATAGAGGATCGGTGCCGACCGGCACTCACCAGCCCGAGAGACTTGTCTGCTCCCCCACCGGAGTGAGCGGGGCTGGGAGCTGAGGCTTGGGCTTCGGTCGGAATGCAGGGAGAGGACCGCGGTTGGCAGTGTGAACACAGCCTGAAGGGGGTTAGTGCACCACGGCTGGCGGGGAGGGAGTCCGGGGGAAAAGTCTGGACCTGCCGAAGAGGCTAGAGACTTTTTCTTCGCTCTTTGTTTCCTGATGAGTGAGGAGAGGGGATTAAGAACGCTGCTTAAAGGAGTTCCAGAGGCGGGCACAAGCCGAGGCTAAAAGCGCGGACCCCAGAGACAGACATGAGACGCTAAGGCTGCTGCTGCCGCCACCAAGAAGCCTATGTGTGAGCACAGGTCACTATCCACACCCCCCTTCCTGGGAGTCTCTGCAGCCCGCCACTGCCAGGGTCCCGGGATCCAGGGACAACTCCCCTGGGAGAACGCACGGTGCGCCTCAGGCTGGTGCAATGTCATGCCGGCCTCTGCCGCCGCAGGCTCGCCCTGCACTCCGTGACCCTCCCTACCCCCTGGCATGAGTGAGCCAGAGCCTCCGAATCAGCGGCTCCTTTAACCCCATCCTGTCAGAGCAAAGAACAGACGCCCTCCAACGATCTACACGCAGAGGCGGGGCCAAATCCAAAGCTGAGCCCCTGGGAGCTGTGACAACAAAGAAGAGAAAGGGAAATCTCTCCCAGCAGCCTCAGAAGCAGCGGATTAAAGCTCCACAATCAACTAGATGTACCCTGCATCTGTGGAATACATGAATAGACAAAGAATCATCCCAAATTAAGGAGGTGGACTTTGAGAGCAAGATTTATTATTTTTTCCCCTTTTCCTTTTTTGTGAGCGTGTATGTATGTGTATGCTTCTATGTGAGATTTTGTCTGTATAGCTTTGCTTCCACTATTTTCCTAGGGTTCTATCCGTCCGTTTTTGTTTTAAAATTTTTTTAATAATTTTTTTTAATAACTTAATTTTATTTTACTTTATCTTCATTCTTTCTTTCCTTCCTTCCCTCCTTTAGACAACGAATCATCCAAATTGAGGAGATGGACTTTGAGAGCAAGATTTATGATTTTTTTTCCCTTTTCCTCTTTTTGTGAGTGTGTATGTGTATGCTTCTGTGTGAGATTTTGTCTGTATAGTTTTGCTTCCACCATGTGTTCCAGGGTTCAATCCATCCGTTTTTTTGTTTTTTTTCCCACTTAATAATTATTTATTTTATTTTAATAATATTATTGTATTTTACCTTACTTAATTTATTTTACTTTATCGTCTTTTTTTCCATCCTTCCCTCCTTCCTTCCTCCCTCCCTCCCACCCTCCCTCCCTCCCTTCTTTCTTTCTTTCTTTCTAGTTCTACTAATTATTTCTTTCTACTTTTTCTCCCTTTTCTTCTGAGCCGTGTGGATGAAAGGCTCTTGGTGCTGCAGCCAGGAGTTAGTGCTGTGCCTCTGAGGTGGGAGAGCCAACTTCAGGACACTGGTCCACAAGAGATCTCCCAGCTCCACATAATATCAAATGGTGAAAATCTCCCAGAGAACTCCATCTCAACACCAGCACCCAGCTTTACTCAACGACCAGCAAGCTACAGTGCTGGACATCTTATGCCAAACAACTAGCAAGACAGGAACACAACCCCACCCATTAGCAGAGAGGTTGCCCAAAATCATAATAAGTGGACAGACACCCCAAAACACACCACAAGACGTGGACTTGCCCACCAGAAAGACAAGATCCAGCCTCATCCACCAGAACACAGGCACTAGTCCCCTCCACCAGGAAGCCTATACAACCCACTGAACCAACCTTAGCCACTGGGGACAGACACCAAAAACAACAGGAACTACGAACCTGTAGCCTGCAAAAAGGAGACCCCAAACACAGTAAGATAAGCAAAATGAGAAGACAGAAAAACACACTGCAGATGAAGGAGCAAGATAAAAACCCACCAGAACTAACAAATGAAGAGGAAATAGGCAGTCTACCTGAAAAAGAATCAGAATAATGATAGTAAAGATGATCCAAAATCTTGGAAATAGAATAGACCAAATACAAGAAACGTTTAACAAAGACCTAAAAGAACTAAAGATGAAACAAACAACAATGAACAACACAATACATGAAATTAAAAATACTCTAGATGGGATCAATAACAGAATAACTGAGGCAGAAGAACGGAAAAGTGACCTGGAAGATAAAATAGTGGAAATAACTACTGCAGAGCAGAATACAGATAAAAGAATGAAAAGAACTGAGGACAGTCTCAGAGACCTCTGGGACAACATTAAATGCACCAACATTTGAATTAAAGGGGTTCCAGAAGAAGAAAAGAAAAAGAAAGGGACTGAGAAAATATTTGAAGAGATTATAGTTGAAAACCTAATATGGGAAAGGAAATAGTTAAGTCTAGGAAGCACAGAGAGTCCCATACAGGATAAATCCAAGGAGAAATATGCCAAGACACTTATTGATCAAACTGTCAAAAATTAAGTACAAAGAAAGCATATTAAAAGCAGCAAGGGAAAAGCAACAAATAACACACAAGGGAATCCCCATAAGGTTAAGAGCTGATCTTTCAGCAGAAAATCTGCAAGCCAGAAGGGAGTGGCAGGATATATTGAAAGGGATGAAGGAGAAAAACCTGCAACCAAGATTACTCTACCCAGCAAGGATCTCATTCATATTTGATGGAGAAATTAAAACCTTTACAGACAAGCAAAATCTCAGAGTTCAGCACCACCAAACCAGCTCTACAACAACTGCTAAAGGAATATCTCTAGGGAAGAACACAAGAGGAGGAAAAGACCTACAATAATGAACCCAAAACAATTAATAAAATGGGAATAGGAACATACATATCAATAATTACCTTAAATGTAAATGGATTAAATGCTCCCACCAAAAGACACAGCTTGGCTCAATGGATACAAAAACAAAAGCCATATATATGCTGTCTACAAGAGACCCACTTCAGACCTAGGGACACATACAGACTGAAAGTGAGGGGATGGAAAAAGTTATTCCATGCAAATGGAAACCAAAAGAAAGCTGGAGTAGCGATTCTCATATCAGACAAAATAGACTTTAAAATAAAGACTATTGGAAGAGACAAAGAAGGACACTACGCAATGATAAAGGGACTGATCCAAGAAGAAGATATAACAATTGTAAATATTTATGCACCCAACATAGGAGCACCTCAATACATAAGGCAAATACTAACAACCATAAAAAGAGAAATCGACAGTAACACATTCATATTAGGGAACTTTAACACCCCACTTTCACCAATGGACGGATCATCCAAAATGAAAATAAACAAGGAAACACAAGCTTTAAATGATACATTAAAAAAGATGGACTTAATTGATATTTATAGGACATTCCATCCAAAAACAACAGAATACATATTTTCCTCAAGTGCTCACGGAACATTCTCCAGGATAGATCATATCTTGGGTCACAAATCAAGCCTTGGTAAATTTAAGAAAATTGAAATTGTATCAAGTATCTTTTTCAACCACAACAGTATGAGACTAGATATCAATTACAGGAAAAGATCTGTAGAAAATACAAACACATGGAGACTAAACAATACACTACTTAGTAACGAAGTGATCACTGAAGAAATCAAAGAGGAAATCAAAATATAACTAGAAACAAATGACAGTGGAGACAAGACGACCCAAAACCCATGGGATGCAGAAAGAGCAGTTCTAAGAGGGAAGTTTATAGCAATACAATCCTACCTTAAGAAACAGGAAACATCTCGAATAAACAACCTAACCTTGCACCTAAAGCAATTAGATAAAGAAGAAGAAAAAACCCCAAAGTTAGCAGAAGGAAAGAAATCACAAAAATCAGATCAGAAATAAATGAAAAAGAAATGAAGGAAGTGATAGCAAAGATCAATAAAACTAAAAGCTGGTTATTTGAGAAGATAAACAAAATTGATCAAGCATTAGCTAGACTCATCAAGAAAAAAAGCGACAAGACTCAAATTAATAGAATTAAAAATAAAAAAGGAGAAGTAACAACTGACACTGCAGAAATACAAAAGATCATGAGAGATTACTACAAGCAACTCCATGCCAATAAAATGGACAACCTGGAAGAAATGGACAAATTCTTAGAAATGCATAACCTGCCAAGACTGAATCAGGAAGAAGTAGAAAATATGAACAGACCAATCACAAGCACTGAAATTGAAACTGTGTTTAAAAATCTTCCAACAAACAAAAGCCCGGGACCAGATGGCTTCACAGGCGAATTCTATCAAACATTTAGAGAAGAGCTAACACCTATCCTTCTAAAACTCTTCCAAAATATAGCAGAGGGAGGAACACTCCCAAACTCATTCTACAAGGCCACCATCACCCTGATACCAAAACCAGAAAAGGATGTCACAAAGAAAGAAAACTACAGGCCAATATCACTGATGAACATAAATGCAAAAATCCTCAACAAAATACTAGCAACCAGAATCCAACAGCACATTAAATGGATCATACACCATGACCAAGTGGGGTTTATTCCAGGAATGCAAGGATTCTTTAATATATGCAAATCAATCAACGTGATACACCATATTAACAAAGTGAAGGAGAAAAACCATATGATCAACTCAATAGATGCAGAGAAAGCTTTTGAGAAAATTCAACACCCATTTTATGATGAAAAGCCTACAGAAAGTAGGCATAGAGGGAACTTTCCTCAACATAATAAAGGCCATATATGACAAACCCACAGCCAACATCATCCTCAATGGTGAAAAACTGAAAGCATTTCCACTAAGATCAGAAACAAGACAAGGTTGCCCACTCTCAACACTCTTATTCAACATAGTTTTGGAATTTTTAGCCACAGCCATCAGAGAAGAGAAGAAAATAAAAGGAATCCAAATCAGAAAAGAAGTAAAGCTGTCACTGTTTGCAGATGACATGATACTATGCATAGAGAATCCTAAAGATGCTACCAGAAAACTTCTAGAGTTAATCAATGAATTTGGTAAAGTAGCAGGATACAAAATTTATGCACAGAAATCTCTTGCATTCCTATACACTAATGGTGAAAAATCTGAAAGTGAAATTAATAAAACACTCCCATTTACCATTGCAACAAAAAGAATAAAATATCTAGGAATAAACCTACCTAAGGAGACAAAAGACCTGTATGCAGAAAATTATAAGACACTGATGAAAGAAATTAAAGATGATACAAATAGATGGAGAGATATACCATGTTCTTTGATTGGAGGAATCAACATTGTGAAAATGACTCTACTACCCAAAGCAATCTACAGATTCAATGCAATCCCTATCAAACTACCACTGGCATTTTTCACAGAACTAGAATAAAATATTTCACAATTTGTATGGAAACACAAAAGACCCAGAATAGACAAAACAATCTTGAGCACAAAAAATGGAGCTGGAGGAATCAGGCTCCCTGGCTTCAGACTATACTACAAAGCTACAGTAATCAAGACAGTTTGGTAATGGCACAAAAACAGAAAGATAGATCAATGGCACAGGATAGAAAGCCCAGAGATAAACCCACGCACATATGGTCACCTTATATTTGATAAAGGAGGCAGGAATGTACAGTGGAGAAAGGACAGCCTCTTCAATAAGTGGTCCTGGGAAAACTGGACAGGTACATGTAAAAGTATGAGATTAGATCACTCCCTAACATCATACACAAAAATAAGCTCAAAATGGATTAAAGACCTAAATGTAAGGCCAGAGACTATCAAACTCTTAGAGGAAAACATAGGCAGGGCACTCTATGACATAAATCACAGCAAGGTCCTTTTTGACCCACCTCCTAGACAAATGGAAGTAAAAACAAAAATAAACAAATGGGACCTAATAAAACTTCAAAGCTTTTGCACAGCGAAGGAAACCATAAAGAAGACCAAAAAACAACCCTCAGAATGGGAGAAAATAT
This sequence comes from Phocoena phocoena, assembly GCF_963924675.1. NCBI lineage: Eukaryota > Metazoa > Chordata > Mammalia > Artiodactyla > Phocoenidae > Phocoena > Phocoena phocoena. Next base: position 37,670,018 of record NC_089237.1, on the reverse strand, counting down.
TTGTAAATGAAGCAACTGACAAAGGATTAATGTCCAAAATTTATAAGCAGCTCATGCAGCTTAATAACAAAAAAACAAACAACCCAATCCAAAAATGGGCAGAAGACCTAAATAGACATTTCTCCAAAGAAAATATACAGACTGCCAACAGACACATGAAAGTATGCTCAACATCACTAATCATTAGAGAATTGCACATCAAAGCTCCAATGAGATATCATCAGAAAATCTAGAAACAATAAATGCTGGAGAGGGTGTGGAGAGAAGGGAACCCTCTTGCACTGTTGGTGGGAATGTAAATTGATACAGCCACTGTGGAGAAAATTATGGAGGTTCCTTGAAAAACTACAAATAGAACTACCATATGACCCAGCAATCCCACTACTGGGTATATACCCTGAGAAAACCATAATTCAAAAAGAGTCATGTACCAAAATGTTCATTGCAGCTCTATTTACAATAGCCCAGAGATGGAAACAACCTAAGTGCCCATCATCGGATGAATGGATAAAGAAGATGTGGCACATATATACAATGGAATATTACTCAGCCATCAAAAGAAACGAAATTGAGCTATTTGTAATGATATGGATAGATCTAGAGTCTGTCATACAGAGTGAAGTAAGTCAGAAAGAGAGAGACAAATACCGTATGCTAACACATATATATGGAATTTAAGAAAAAAGAATGTCATGAAGAACCTAGGAGTGAAACAGGAATAAAGACAGAGACTTACTAGAGAATGGACTTGAGAATATGGGGAGGGGAAAGGGTAAGCTGTGACAAAGCGAGAGAGAGGCATGGCATATATACACTACCAAACATAAGGTAGATAGCTAGTGGGAAGCAGCCGCATAACACAGAGAGATCAGCTCGTTGCTTTGTGACCGCCTGGATGGGTGGGATAGGGAGGGTGGGAGAGAGGAAGACACAAGTGGGAAGAGATATGGGAACATATGTATATATATAACTGATTCATTTTTTTGTGAAGCAGAAGCTAACACACCATTGTAAAGCAATTATACTCCAATAAAAAATAATAAAAATAAAAAATAAAATGTTCCCCAAGCAAAAAAATAAATAAATATATAAAATAAAATGATGCTAATGCTGTGGGTCCAGAGACCATACTCTGAGAACCACTGCTCTATACCATATTGCTCTCATTCCTCTTTTGGGTAAACCTGGAGACAACAAGACCAGCTTTGTTTCCAACAGCCACATCTCTTTTCAAAGGTGCCAACTGAAGACACCAAATGAATTATGTGACAGCCTGTGTTGAGTCTGAAGTTGATCTCATTGTCAGGAGCTTAAAGATACAGATACAACCCCATTTACCACAGTGCTGACTCAAAGTGTAAGACACTTGAAGTCACCTATCAGAGGGACATTCTCTGAGGCTGGCATGATCTCTGCCACCATGAGCTGAAATACAGTCACGACCAACAGTATGGTCACTCCCAGGGAGATCTTTTCCCCAGAGGCTGCTGGGAGATAAAAACTCAAGGGAGCCAGAAAAGATATGAGGACACATGGGATGAGGAGGTTGATGATATAGAAAGAGGACCGCCACTTTAGAAGGAGAGTGAATGTCACATCCGGTAAGGCTCAGAGCAGCAGCCATAGGAGATCACATTCTTCACAGCAGGCATGCCATGCACCTCCCACTCTACATCTTTGATTAAGTCGGAGAGGTCTCCGCTGTCCAGGGCATTGAATATATCCACCTGATTGCCATTGTAGGTCCAGGAACCAAAGGTCAGGTTGCACTGCTGATTATCAAAGGGGAAGTAGGTGACATCCACCACACAGGAGCTTTTGGTGATGGCTGGTGCATCCCAGGTGATCAGCCCATCATACCGCAGGGCCACGTTGGTGTTCACAGGCTCAGAAGATTCATCATAAGCCCTGGAGGTGAGAGGAGGAAAATGAGAGTTGCTGTCCAGGACAACTCACCAAACTCCTTACCCCCGATAGCTCACCGCCCTGTGCCCATCACTTCAGTGTCTTGGCAATGGATCACCATTCCTTGTCACCCTGGCTTGAAAGTCTGGAATCAACTCTAATTTGCCCTTCTTCTCCATTTCCTGTGAATAGTTAGGGCTGAGTTCTCTTGGATTCTTTCTTTAAAGCATGTCTGCTTTATGTCCCTTCCTCTCCATTCCCAGTGCCACTCTCTTGGTCCGGGTATAATGATTCAGACATCCAGACAAAAAGTAAACGAGGCTAAAATCTAACAGGGGGCTCTGCTTACCTGATTTTGTTAACTGTGGACACAAGAATATTAAAGTAACTTTTTGTTGCTGTTGGAAAAAAAATATTGAAATAAACTCTTGTGTAAATGTTCAGTCCTTTGCCTTCTATAGAAGGGCCTGAGCAGAAAAAGTAAATGTAGATCCCTAGAAAGGGGATTCCTATTGGTACTGAGTTTTCTCTTAGAATTAATGGCACTTGGGCTTAGGGTTTTAAGTCAGAGGCAGGGCTGTTAGCGAATGGAGTGGAGGAGGCTCCACCATCCACCTGAGTGGGTGATGGTTGAGGAGAGGCCAGATCATCTGCACTACCACCAACTCTATCTCACTGTATGAATCCAGCCCTTTACGCCCAGGAGAGCAGGGTCTGTAGCAGTGTAGCCTCAGCTTGTCCATTTGAAATCTGTGAGTAGTATGAAAGTTGTGCCACGTTCTTGGTTTGCATTTACCATCAAGTATTATAGGAACTTTGAGAATAGATCTGAGCAGTAAAAATGTGCCATGCCAGGGTATACCTACAACAGAGACATTCAACCCTACCCCAGTGTTGTGCCTGCCCTTAATCACTAAGATAATGATCTAAGAATCACAGATGCATTTTTAGTTTTAAACGTATAACCTAGAAATCAGTTATTCAGATAGGCATTTTAAATTCATCTTTTTTTGTTGGATTTAGGGTCATTATCATTCCTTATGAAAAGGAAGGTAACCCAGAAGCTTGCTATTCAGAAGGCTATGACAGGTGCATTCAGAAACTGCTGATAGTGGTTTTAGGTAAGACCTTTTTGATTGTCCTTGAAGTGCTTCAGTTCCAGTGAGCAAATAAACTTATTTGAAAAGTTAATTGGGTGAAAATAATGGTTATCTAAAACATTACATATTCTTTCATTCACCAGATGCTTTCACAGCAGCAGTCTTAAATTTGTTCTTTATGGCATTTATGAGAAAAACGACAGTGAATATTATTGTCCCCAGTGTTTAGATGTAGAATGACTTGCCTCGGTTCATACAGAAAGTGTTTGATCCAGTTCTTCCTCAATTGCTTGCTTATCATACAGAATAGTGTAGTGATTATAAGTCTTGGACACATGTGTTTGAGTCCTAACTTTGTGTCTTAGATTGTTTTGTTGCTGTTGTCGCAATTTTAGTTTTTTCTAGCCAGAGACATTTGAAGGTATTTAATATCTCTAAGCTGCAATTTCTTTATCTGCAAATAGGGTTAGTAATTCAGCTTACCACCAAATGGGGGATATTGTAAGAGTAAATGAAATGATGAATGTAAAAAGCTTAGAACTATGCCTGAAACATAGTAAGCAGACAATATATATTGACTATTATTAATATGATTGTTTTTTTGTTGAAGAGTTTATTAGATTATGTTTTTGGAGTCAATTTAATTTCAGCTTTCATTTCTGATACATTGGGTGAATATGATTCTTATATAATAATCGGCTACATTTTTGTGAGCCTTGAAAGTTGTCATGCTGCTGAAGAGCGTTGATTGTGTTCCCTATCGAGTTATATAGCAGTGAGAATGTCACAGGCAGTGCCCAAAGGAAACTTTATGATTAGTAGATTCCCTGAAGAGAATTGCTCACCTGCTTCACAGCCCTGCAGGCTTAGAGACTGAGAAATCCTAGCTAAGTTGTCAGAGACCTTATTTGCTTGTAAGAGTTGACCCTGGATTGGTCTTGGCCTTCCAGCCTGGGCAATCCTTCCAAGGAAGCTTGATTTCCCTGGTCATCAGGCAAAATCTCCATCAGCTGTCAAATCTGGGTAACAACATTTAAGAACCAAACTAAATGTCTGGGTTGTTTGTTCCTAATATGCCAAGGTATTCCTTATATGTACTGAAAACTTTTTTTAGACCAAAAAGCCTGGTGGCTCTAGCTTGCCTTGAGGAAAGCTGTATTGTCCAAAAGGTACATGGACCAGTTGCTGCTAGTGGAGTGTTCAAATTCTCTCTGTCTCTGTCTCCAAAGTTTTGTTCATTGTATCTGGTAGAATTTTGTTCCCAAGGAGTAGGCACTTGCCTTGCTTCTAATATGAAGTATCTATTATAGTCCAGTTGTATGTATCACAGGTTTGAACTCACTTTGACCCCCACCTCATACCTTACTATGTAATTGTATTGTGATTGAACATTTTTGTTTCCACAGCTTTAATTCTTATGTCATTATTCCTTAGTTCTTATTTCTAAGATCATAAAAGTTTTTGAACCAAAGTTGATATTTCTTATATATTTTTTCACAAATAATTATAAAAACTGAAGTGTCAGATGAGGGAACTTCTAGGAAAATGCTCTTATTTTCTGCTTTTAGAAATCAAAAGGATGTCTAATTATTGGGTGCTACCATTGTATACGGAAGTTTTAGAAAAAGAACACTTCTGAATTGATCCTTGTTAACTTTATTTCGGAAAATGGTAAAATAGCTGTGGAAGAGAGACCCTGTGAAGAGGTCACAGGTGCTAGAAACGAAGAGGAACTACAGGATTTAATTCAAGTATGTGGAGATAAAAACTCAAGGGGTACACAGCCAGTGTAGCCATAATTCAAAATAACCAGCAGGATTTGGAAGACTTTGGCATGTCTACTCAGCTCTGTCATCCTTAGGATAATGTGAAACTCTGAAACTGCTTTTGAGGCAGGGAATTTCTAGGACTTTTCCAAGTCCCAAGCCTTGTATCTGGCCCCTTACTTGAAGTTTGGAGAGCAGGATTGAGGGCCATCAGTGTACGTCTACAGTTGTGGACACAGAAGAAGACACAGGCCTTTTAGAACTCCCCTCAAATAGAATTGCAGGGATTTGGGAACAAAGTAACTATGGCCTTAAGTATGATTATGCTACAGAGTTTAAAAACTATTCATGTCTTTCAAGTAAGGTGTATAACCCAAATCTCATAATCACATATATATGTTGTGTTAAATATTTTGCCAAAGAACCTTTCTGTAAATCAATTATATGGATGCCTCGAATTAGGGATTAAGTTGTTAATGTAATTTCTAAAAGAAAACATTAATGTAGTGCATTTAATATTTTTTTAAAAAGAAGCAAAAAATGTGTTTCATGTCATTGAGAGCTTTATTTGGGGCTAGATTGCTGATTATTTAACTCACCCCAATGTTGCAAAGTTTGTTTTGAAGGGAAGAAAGTAGAGAAAGAAAAGGTGGTTGTGTTCTGAAAAATGTAGATATTTTGATAGTTTTTCCCATAAAAAATAATTATTTTAATTCAATTTAAATCAGTCAAGGAAACTTCAAACTTATCCATGTTTGGGCTTTAAGAAGTCTAGCTTCCTGTGTAATGTAGGAGGAAAGGATTCCGTATTGATACTAAAGATTTCAGAAACCCGATTATAAAAACAGATCCATTCCTAAATGAGGCCAATCTTGGAATCAGTTCCATTCAGAAACCATTATGTGCTAGGTACTGGAAATAAGATGAATCTACTTCTCTCTTGGAGTTTAGGTGTTAAAGGTGTACCAGACAATTAAAAAGGACTAAAATTAAATAGATTATGAAAAGGACTGTGAAGAAAGTAAACTGGGTGCGAGTTACAGTATTTCAAGAAAATTACTTAACATGCTGACTTTAACATTCTAAGTGTCTTCTCCATGTGTGTACACAGGGTAGACCTCTGAAAAGTGACACTGTAGTTTTTTCTAGATTAATGGCTCTGTTGAGACAAGGTGGGATGGGGGAAGTTTTCCCATGCTAATATAAAGGGTCATTCACTTGGTTTTAGACTCTCTTTCCCAGAATAAATTGCTCACCTGCCCCAAACCCCTCCTACGGAAGTTGTGGAGTCATCACTGATTCAGTGGTAACCCCTAATAACAGAGTGGTGAATGAATAATGAGACGTGAATACTGAGAGTTTGGAGGAAATGGCAACATTTTAGAACAATTGTAAGGTGTGTTCCCCTCCTGCCACCATAACTGGTGCTCATTTTGCAGGTCAGCTACTTTTCTTGTCAGCTGTGTGACCAAAGGGAGGAAGAATGTCTCCCGGACTTCAGCTTTGAGGAGGAAGAGTTCAGATTGCCAGAACTGGACTAGCACTTTTGAATTTCCCAGAATGCCACGTCCTGTGGTTTCCTTGGGAAGCTCTGCATCCTTCCCAACACCCCTCCACCCCTGGGCTGCTGGAGTTTGGGGTCACTTGGGTCTGCAGCCCAAATCCCGCCTCATTGTTTGGGGCCAGGGAGGGAAGGGAGGGGTTGGGAAGAGGGCTCCGGCAGGAGGTAATTGTCTCCTTTGTAAGGGTAAGGATGGCTTGTGCCCTGGGGACTCTGGGAAAAAGGCCCACTCTGGTGGCGCGGATTGGATTTCCGCACAAACCTAATAACGGTGGTGCAACTAAAGATGTCATAAATAATGGGTGGGATGTTAGGCGGGGGAGGCGTGCGCGGTTGCTAACGTGAGCCCTCGCGTCGGCGCTGGCATAGCGGTTCAAGCTTGGACGCAGAATGTGACTCCGGCTCCTCACTGGCCTGGGTCACTGCGCCTGGGGGCCGCCGCATGTTATGTCGCATCTGCGCCCCACGTTTCCTCCTCACATGGCAACGAGTGTGGCTTCTAGTCCAGGCAGTTCAGCCTCCGGAGTGGACCCTGGACCCCGTGCAGGTGACACCCAACCCCCCGCGGCTGACCGAGGCTTGGTCTTCACATGCCTAAGAACCTCCTCCCAAATTGCCCCATGCCCTTACACCCCTGGTAGAAGCTGGGGGCTTTAATTACTTGGTGTCCTCGTCTCCAGTCCAGATGTTGGCCCCGCCTCATCAGGAGTTGACTGAGACTGAGGTTCCATACCCGGACACGGATTACGTTGGAGAGCTGCCTACAGATCAGTTTGCTGTTCCACATCATGATCTGAATAACTAGCAAACCCAACATCAAAAGCTCCCAGAGCCGGGTCCAGTGCTAGACTGGGATCAGAATCAGCCCTTTGTTCTGCCTTCTCGACACAAATGTAAGACTAAACACATAGGTCTAGATCAGGCTGAAGGTCACCAATCATTTGAAATACTTGTTCCAACTCTAGGTAGTAAGAGCTCAAAACCAATGAAGTTTATTGTTTCACCACCAAACCTGAAGAAAGATCTAGCTCAGTATCAACGGCTTGCCAAAGTTGTTGTTTGAACTATAGGCCAATTTGAAAAAAACACTCAGGGTCTAGAACAACAGTTGCAGGGTGATTATTTAGATCCCAGTATGGATGCCTTTTATCCTGAGGAGAGCATACCTAGGGATTTTGGGGGGATCCCAGATGTACCTCCAGAGCCCCCCGAGGAAGCTGAAATTTCTCCATCCCAGCAGGAGGCCCAAGCTCATCATCCAGAGCTCACTGAGGAGGCTGAATCTTTACCCAGCAGGAGGTCCCTGCTCAGCATCCACAGACCCCTGAGGAGGTTGAATCTTTTTCACCCCAGGCAGAGGACCAGCCTCAGCATCCAGAGCCCAATGAAGAAGTAGAACCACTTCCACTTAAGCAGGAGGATCCATCTCAGCCTTCAGAGGCCCCTGAGGTACTAGAAACTTCAAGTCCTCAGGAGGTCATAGCCCAGTCTTTGGAGACACTTAAGGAGTTTGTAGTTCAACCAGTAGCACATCATGGAGTAAATGAAACTCAGCAGTCAAACTTGTACAATGTAACTGTTAAACCTCTGGATCTGGCACTTACCATAACTCCACAGGTCACTAAAGAGGTTGAACCTTCTCCAGTCCAGCAGGAGGCCCCATCTCAGCCTCCAGAGTGCCCCAAGAAGGTTGAACATTCTCCAGTCCACAGGAGATCCCATCTCAGCCTGCAGAGCACCCTGAGGAAGCTGAACTTTCTCTACTCCATCAAGAGGCCCCAGCTCAGTCTCCAGGGTTCCCTACATATATGTACTTCAAATTCCAGTGAGTGATGAGGTAGCATGTCTACCTGGTGCTCAGCGTTATGCTCATTCAAACTTGCCCAGTGTTACACTTCAACCTCTGAATTTGGAACTTACCAACACTCCAGAGTCCACTACAGATGGTGAATTTCCTATAGCTCAGCAGGAGGCCCCGGCTCCACCTCTTGAGCATAATGAGGAGACAGAACCTTCTCCAACCCAGCAGGAGACCACAGGTCAACCTCCAGAGCCTCTTGTGGAAGCTGAGCCTTCTCCAAGTGAACAGGAACAACCGACTCAGCCTTCTGAGCCTACAGAGCCTCCTGAGGACTTGCAAACAGCAACCCAGCAGAAGACTCCAGCTCAGCTTTCATAGGTTTTTGGAGAAGCTGAAACTTCTGCAACCAAGGAGGAAGGGGCTCAGTCACCAGAGCCCCCTAATGGGGCAGAATCTTTGGCAGCCCAGCAGTAGATCCCATCTCTGTCTCCAGTGGAGATAGAACCTTCTGCAACCCTGCAGGAACAATCAGCTCAGCCTCCAGAGCCTTCTTTAGGGGAGGTGGAACCTACTCCAACTCAATAAGAACAGCCAGCTCAACCTCCAGAGCATCATGAAATGACAGCTTCACCTCCAAGTCACCCTCAGGCTCAGCAACCAAACTTATCCAGTGTCGCTGTCAAACCTTCAGATGTGGAGCTTACCATAACAAAAGAACCACTGCAGAGGTGGGTCCTTCTCCAAATCAGCGCAAGCCTTCAGCTCAGCCCTGAGTGCCCCTTATTAATGCAGAATTTTCTACAACACAGCATGAGGTCCCAACGCTGCCTTCACAGCCACCTGAGGAGGTTTAACCTTTGTCAGTTCAACAGGAAGCTCCAGCCCAATCTCCAGAAGCCGGTACACATAATAAAATTTCAGTATAATAGGAGACCCCAGTTCAGTATCCAGAGCATCCTGGAGAAGAAGTTATACCTGCCATAACCCAGCAGGAGATTCCAGATCAGCATCCACAGGCTCCTGATATTGTACCTTCTCCACCTTAACAGGAAGGCACAGCTCAGTATCCAGTCTCCTGGTGAGGTTGAATCCTCTCCAACTCAGTCTCCAGAGCTCTCTAATGTGACTGTAGTTTTCTCTGCAGAGCATCATGTGACAACAGTTTCTCCTCGAGGTCAGGATCAAGCTCAGCTTCTGCAGCAGCCCGATGTCACTGTTATACCTATGGATCTTGCACTTATCGTAACTCCAGCATTCACTAAGGAGGTTGAAATTTCTTCACCCCAACAAGAAACCTCAGCTCAGTCTACAGTGTCCCCTGAGCAGTTGGAACCTTTGTCAGTCCAGCAAGAGATTTCAGATCATCATCCAACACCCTCTGAAATTGAACATTCTCCAGTTCAGCAGGGAGCCCCAACTCAACCAACATACCCCGAGGTGACATTTCCAAATCCAGAGCAAGTTCAGGCTCAACATCCAACCTTCACTGAGGTCACGATTCAACCATTGGACCTTAAACTGACCATAAGGCCAGAACCCACTAAGGAGGAAGAACCATCTCCAACCATACAGGAGAACTTAACCCAGCCTCCAGAGCCACCCTAAGGAAGTTTTTGTAGCTCGGCCTCCAGTATACCAGAACCCAATAGTTCCAACACCAGATCAGGATCACACTGAGCCTCCAACATCACCCAGTGTCACAGTTCAACCTTTGGACCCGGAATTACGTTAACTCTGGAATCCAGTATGGAGGTTGAACCTTCTCCAACCATGCAGCATACCCAAGCTCAGCCTCCAGAGCTCATTAAGAAAGTTGTAGCTCAGTCTCCATTGTATCCCGAGGTGACAGTTCCAGCACCAGATCAGGATCATGCTGAGCATCCAACATCACCCAGTAACACAGTTAAACTTTTAGACCTGCAGCTTACCACAACTCCAGAACCTACTACAGAGTCTGAACATTCTACAGCCTGACAGCAGACTACAGCTCCCCCTCCAAAACACCCTGAGAAGACACTTGAACAGCCAAACCTGAATCTAGTCACAATTCATCCTATGGATGTGGAACTTACCGTTACTGCAGGATCCAATATGGAGACTTTACCTTCGCCAGTCATGCAGGAGACCCCAAATCAGCCTCCAGAGGCACCTCAGCATGTTGTAGTTCAATCTCCATTCCAGCAGCAGGTGACAGTTCCAACTACAAGGAAGGGTCAAGGTCAGTATTCAACATCATCCAGCGTCATTGTTCATCATGTGGACCTAGAGCAAACCACAATTCCAGAACCCACTATGGAAGCTGGACATTCTACATCCCTATGGCAGACTACAGCTCCCCCTTAAAACACCCTGAGGTGACACTTGCACAGCCAAACCTGACTCAAGTTACAGTTCCACGTGTGGACCTGGGAGTTAACATATCTCAGCAACCAAGGCCATCTGAGACAGTTCTCTTTCCTTTAACTCAGTATTCAGTATCCACAGGTTTTCCTGGTGTAAAATATACCCCAGAAAAGAAGCAGCCAGAACAGCATGCCACCACAAACATCAGCATATGTGAGCTCTGTACCTTCAAAAATGAGACGCTGTCATGTGTCGGTCTCAGCTCAAAGCAGAAGCTCCACAGAGTGCCTGAGCCAGAGCCTAACGCCTACAACGGCACTTTCAACATCATGTAAGAATCGACTTTCCTCGTTTGTTCTCTGCATCCTTCCTGACATGGCAGCCTTTCTTCAGGTCTTCCTGGGTCCTCCTTATCTCGCCAATCCACATTGACTGACTTTCTGTTTCCACCTTTTGTTTGTCAATGATTCCTTATCTTCATTCTCCTTCTTACTATTTTTCCCTCTCCTCCAGTCTTTTACTTTTAATTGCCCTTATTTTTTCCTTCTCCATTTTTTACCCCATTATTTAATTCCTTAACATCTACTCTTCTCCCATCTTTACTCCATCCTCTTTACAGCAACATGTCCCTCTCCCCATCTCATTGGTGGTAATACAACAAAGTGGTTAAGAGTAGAGATTCTGGAGCCAGACTACCTGGCTTTTAACATAGGTCTGCCATTTATTAGCTTTATGACTCAATTTCCTCATCTATAAAATGGGGATTATGGTAGTCATCATCTCATAGGATGACTCCTAATTCTCCTAATAACTCCAATCTCATTGGGAGACTTAGATGAGTTAATATAGGTAAAGCTCTTCTATCAGTGCCTAGCATATACTTTAGTGTTAACTATTATTATTATTCAATCCCTCAGTTATATCTAGAACTCATCTTTGTCCCCTGGCTTCCTATATGTAGCACCCATTTTGTGCCCAACCCAGGGCTAAGTACTGTGGGAGCCACAGAAGTATATGGTATTGTCTCCAGAACATGACAATGACAAGTGGGAAGAAAGGGGATATGCCTTAAAATGGAGGTAATATATAATTAAGTATTAAAAGAAATACAGATAGGTGCTGTATTTCACCAGAACCTGTACTCACATGGGTGTGGAGGTCACGGAAGGCTGCATGGATAAGCTAAATCTTCAGCTGGGACTTAAAGATTGGCTGTGATTTGTCAGAGAAATAATAGGCAGTACAGTCTAGGCAAAGGTGTGACTGCAGGGATGATCAGAATTTAATAGATTAGTTTGGCTGTAAAGAATTGGGTTAGGCAACAATGAAAGATAGGATTATGAAAACCCTTGACTACTGGCAATGGGGGTTTGAAAGTTATGCTGTAAGATATGAGGAGCCAATGCATGTTTTCAAGCAAGAGAGACAAATGATTAAAACAAGGGGCTTATTTTAGATTTCATATGTAGAGCGATCAGAGAGGAAACTTGATTCACGGAGACCAAATAGAATGCTTTAGCAAAATCTAGGAGTAAAGTGAGAAGGAGCTGAATTAATGTGGTTGTGATGGAAGTAGAAAGAAAATCCTGAGAGTACTACAGAGGAAAAACTGACAAGATGTAGTAATTGACTAGAGTTGGGGGATTGTAGTACAGGAAAAAGAAAAATCAGGTGTTGATGGGCAGAATGATGGTGGTATAACAGGTGGAAATACAGCAGTTGGGAAGCACAGTCAGTTTGAAGGAGATGAGTTCAGTCTTAGGCATCTTTTATTGGTGAGCATAAAGCAACCAGAAGGCTCTGTTTGAGTGGAAATGTCCCTCAGGCAGATGGGCAGACAGGTATCCATTTTGACCTATTTCTGACTCCCGTGAAAAATGTGCTTATAAACTGAATAGTTACATTGTTGCTGAGGAAAGAGGACAATGCTAAAGCCAAAGATTCAGTCATCCACTGAGTTAGTGGTTCAAACTGAACCTCAGGCATTTAACACCTTCTTTTAAACATATCTAATTCATGGATACATTCTCACTGTTTAAAAAAAGAAACGTGACAGAAGTATATGGGATGAAATGCGAAAATTCCACCCTAACTTCCCTACCACCAATACGGTAACTCCTGTTACTGTTTTGATGTGTGTCCTTCCTTCCGATCTCTTTCCTTTGCATTTTGTTCCCCTAATGAGGTAATAAATTTACTCCTTGCTCAGTGACTTGTGCTTTTCCCTATGTAATATGTTTAAGAGATATTTTCGTATTAGTCACTATAATTTCTAATTGCCTGTATCCTTCTAACACCCGGAAAGATTCTGAGGGCACTGAGCCAAAGCCTTGGTGTTGCCTGGCATAGGGTTTCTTTATATTTATTTGCTGATATTGATAAATGTTTGCCATTTTTCTCATTGATTTGTAGGAGTCATTTTAGACACATAAGTGATTTTAGAAAATAAGTAATTGGCATTATGTATCCAAGAAATTGGACAGATAGGAAGTTCAAGTTCTGAGAAGATGCCTCATTGTTTGTGCCAGTGGCCTCACGGTATGTTTTTTATTAATTGTGCACACTGGGGAGCTGATAAGCTGTGGGAATTATAAAGCTGGTCTTTTCTGCATTTGAATATTCCCCACAAGGTGGCCATGATTCTTTTCCTCCTTCTCTACATTCTTTTCCTATCTATTCAAGCATATGAACTGTGGTTCTTCACAGAAATTTCCAGGGAAACTCTATTTCTTACATTGATGAAAGTATATGGAAGGCATATCGCTGGGCTGAGAAGCTGTGAGTATACTCTCCCCAAATATGAATACAAAAAGCTAATTGCCTTGTAAGATCCTTCTTGGTCCAGAATTTTGAGGTCAATACCTGTGAGAAAAGGTATTTCCCCTTCCATATCCCAAAGAAACCTAATGACTGAAATTCTGTGTTTATTTTAAAAATGAAATTTGTCAGGGCCTCTTTAAAATCAGTAAGAGACAATTTAAACTTATTTTGCATTATACAAGTAATACATGATTATATTCTCAATATATAACAATGAAATAACAGGTATAGTGAAAACCCTCCTTGTGCCCTAACCCCCCACCCACTACTTTAAGTTTAGTATTAATCCTTCCAGACTCTTTTCCATACTTTTGTGTACATACATATTTACAGATAGGCAAATAGGTTTGTGTGTTTTTCTTACCTTTTTTACATAAGTAACGTCTGCCACTTGATTCCTTCATTTCATGATATGTCTTAGGTTTCTTTCCTTCCCAATACATAGAGGGTTACCCCATTCATTTAATCTCATGCATAATATTCCATAGTATGAATGTATCACAGTTTAATAATGCCCCTATTGAAGGATGTTTAGATTTTGTCCAGTTTTCTTGTTACTTACATTGCTACAATGAATATCCTTGTACATGCATTTTTGTGAGCCTGGTCATTTATTTCTATAGAATAGTTATCTAGAAATGGGATTGTTTGGGTGAAGACTATTTAGCTATAAAATTTTAATTGCCCTTAAAATTGGTGGTGCCAGCTTATACTCCAGTCACCATGCTGTGATGACATTCATTTCCCCACACACTTCCACCACCACTGGATAGTCTACTTTTTTTTTTTTTTTGCTAATCTGATGAGTGAATAAAAGGAGTTCCATCTGAATTTGAATTTTTCTTATTGTGAACTTAAATATATTTATATGCTTACTGAACATTTGTAGTTTATCTGAGAATTGTCTGTCCTTTGCCCATTTTTCTGTTACTATTTTTTTTTTATTGATTTGTAGAAAAAGTCATTTTAGATACATAAGTGATTTTGGAAAAAACATTCAAAGTAATTTTTCATGACAGTCTGTGGTCATATCCGTAGTTCAACTTGAATATACAAGTCATAAATGACTTCTGAATTAATAATAAAAAATCATAACAGTCAATCTAAAAACAGGTATTATGACCACCCTTAAAGAGATGACCCCTTAGTCTGATATCATATTGGTAAGGAAAAAAATGCTAGAATCAGGCAATTTATTTTTTAATTTACAGATTTCCTAAATACTATATGTAGTTTGTATTTCCTGTGATAGTATCTAACTTGGAGATTTTATTTCCCAAACTTGTAAGAAAAATGAAAGTCATTTGGCACAAGAAATAGATAACTTAATTTCCTCTGGGAGTGGAGGGTGGTGGTAGATTGAGGGACAGAGGTAAGAGAAAAAGTTTGAATTGTGTGCTACATATTTTTGGAATTTTAAGATGTGAATATATATTACATATTTTTAAAAAATAAATTGAAATTTAAAAATTAATTTTTAAAAAGCATGAGTTTGGGAGGCGATACTCTAAAACATGAGTCTGGTAAGGTTTGAAGGTATCTAAGTCAGCTTGAGGTTTATACCTTATAAGCAGAGGTTCCTAACTTGAGGTCAGTGGTTCCGCAAAGCAGAATTTCTTAACCTCCCTCCTGCTCCCCCGTGTATACATCTTTGGCAAGCTGCAGAAACTTATGTTCTTGGGATAATGTTTTAAAATATATAATAAGTCAAAATATATCAAAAAAAAGGAAACCAACTATATTGAAATAGTTTTCAGAATATTTTTAAAATTAGTGAAATAGTAATAAATATGCTTCTGTTAGCACACTAAATAACAAGATATAGTGGTAGGTCTAATAAATATTATAACTCCAGGGTAGTGATGAGAATAAATGATATTTCAAGGTATCTGCAGCATATACGTGATATGAAATGACCTGTGATTTCTATTGGGGACCAAATTAACTGTACTGCTGATCTACTGTGGTTTGTTGCCTACATTCATAATGGAAGCAAGTGCTGATTTTAGTTAGAGATTTGTGAAAACTCAGATGTAATTTTATTTCCCATCCCAGTTTGGCACTCTGGATTCAGTCCTCTCTATTCACAGACCTCTGCCCTAAAAGGAAGATCCACAAGTTGAAATTGCATGCACACTTTTGCGTGTGTTCAAGAAAGTGCAGTTTTTTGGGAAAAGAACCATTGCTTTTATGAAATTCTCAAAAGATTCTTGTCTCAAAAGATTGAGGCACAAATGTAGGGGAGAAGAAAGACATTTCTTTTCCTGTACTTATCCTCACGAGTGACGGTAAATTGATATTTTGTTTTAAATAAAATTATCTGATAGTTGATAACTTGTCACTTTCTTAATTCATTCAATAAATATTTTTTTCCAGTATCTACGATATGCCAGGAACTGTTTTACATGCTAGGGTTACAGGCCCAGGAATGAAAGAGCCCAAGTATCCCAGTTCTCAGGGGGTTTACAAATATATAGAAATAAGTATATAAGTGTAATAAATAGATAGATATAATTTCAAGCATTGCTAAATACTTTGGAGAGAAAGAAAGCAGGGGAAGGAGAGTAAATCAGTTCCAGAAAGGCCTATTGTTTGCATTTTATATATATAGCTAAATCAATCAAACAGACCCTGAACCCTCTCAATTTCCAAGAAGTTACAGAGGTGGAGAGAAGGATAATTGTCAGTAATACAGAATCAAAAATGAATGTAAAAATCAGAAGACTGCCTTAGGCAAGAACCCTGGTCAGAAGTTAGACATGGATCTTTCTTAAATGTTCCTTCATGCCTGGTTTTGATATTTGCCTGGTGTCAGAAAGTTTTAGATCTGGCTTTAACTCTGATTCCCCATAGTTTCAAAATTTTTTCTTCGGTCAAAGTGAATATTTGGAGTCCTACAGATTAATGTATTTTATTTCAGTTATTCAGCTATTTCTTATTTGAAGCTGCTTTTTGGGTAATGTTTTGGTGACTGACTCAATCTCAGTCTAAACTTTACTTCTAGGCTGAATTTACCGTTGTTATTTTTAAAATTTCTTCTATCCAGTCATCCAAACAACTTCACAGAAAGAAACCCCATTAATTTGAAATACATACTGTTTGGTTACTCCCTGTACTACCATGATATTCAAACTCAAACCAGTCTGATATGGGCATCAGCCAATCAGAGAAGACACTGCCATAAAGAGTTGATGAGCAGCCCCATCTCTTTGCTGTACTTACTGAATCCTTGTCAACGTTCAAA
Source organism: Phocoena phocoena (assembly GCF_963924675.1). Lineage (NCBI taxonomy): Eukaryota > Metazoa > Chordata > Mammalia > Artiodactyla > Phocoenidae > Phocoena > Phocoena phocoena. The sequence continues at coordinate 37,653,478 of NC_089237.1, read as the reverse complement.
GTTATAATTAGCATATATGAGTTCCACTTTTGTGTAGCTTTTTTTTCATATGCCAGCAATTCCTGTGACATTTGTATATCATTTTTGATGTATACATACAGTTTTGTTACGTGATATGGGGGGGTAGAGTTTTTTCCTACCTTTGAAGGTATGAAAAGTGTTACCATAAATGTCGTTGGACATATTGATTTGTTTTTTTTCTTTTTGCATCATTTCCATGGAAATATGAAACCACTACTTAGTGGTGAGAAAACATTCAATCTTAGCACCATCTGCTGACAATTCCCCCTAACATGTATTCTGACTATCACTGCGATTCCTTCTAACATGGTGAATTTCAATTTGAGGTCAGGGTCTCTGAAGCATGCTCAGGGCTCCAAGAGTTCTTTGTGGTAATTGAAGTCTTTTGTGTTTTTGTTTAAGTGATCTTTTAAAAATGTGTGTGACTATATTCTGTATAATATGAACCACCTTAATAACTGAGTTGCAGAGTTTCCAGGTAGTAATATTTTAATTTTCATAAGCTATGAGTAAATAATTAATTTATGAGGTGGAATTAAGCTATGAGATGGAATTAATATAAATATGTGACCAAGAGGCACTGTGAGTAAAAAGCAGGACGTTTTAAATGCAGAACTCAATGGAAATAGTTTTACAAGGCAACATAGCCTGTGCTCAGATCCCCAAGGCTCCTGAAGGATGTACCACTGTTAATATCACCTGCAAGGAAGGGGATTCTTCCAGGCAAGAGAAAGCTACCTTTGACATCTTATAGAGTTTCTTCTGTACTGCCTCTCTCTACCACTCCCTCACTCCACTCATGGGATACTGGCTATGTGCCTTCCTGCTTATCAGATATAAGAAACAGGTGCAAAACGCCACCCCCTCCTCCCCGCAGCATGTTCCTAGTCTTTATTGTGAGACCAGCGGAAGCAAAGGGCTTAACATTCCTCAGGCAGACCCAGGCATCAGGCTTGACTGTGAATCGTTCCTGTTCCCTTCATTCTGCATTCTGGAGAAGTCATTGGCTGGATCTCTCAGGTTCCTAATTTATTCTTTAACTGTCATTTCTGCTGCTCATACACTGAGTTTTTTATTATTATTATTATTGCTAACACTTTTCATTCGTGTATTCCTGAGTTGACTAATGGATGCACTATCTGCTTACATCTGTCTGAGGGTAGTAATTGTGCTATCCTAAGGTCTTGTGCTTTGTTAACTCTTATTCATTAGCTATAAGGTCTTATGTTTGTTTTGGTTTTCTGTCCTTAATGGAGTAGGCTTTCTCACATTGTTTGGTCATTCCTGAGTGTAATTCATCTTTCTAGTGGAGACTCTACTGCTTTTGTTTCACAGCTTCAGGGATGAAGTGAAATGAGCTTTTGGGGCTTATTACTCCTAATGGGTTTCCTTGAGAAAAAGGCAGAGGTGGAAGGTGCCTTCTGGTGGCTAGTCAGGGAGTGCATAACTTTCTTCCAGCGTTCTGGAACCTTGCCCCCTTTCTAACACCAATTGCTCCTGCCCAGAGGAATACACATTTTGCTGCCTGGATCAAGGAGGGAAGATGTGGGTTTGATGTGTGCTGTAGGCTGCTCCTACCGCACTATTCCAACTGATCACCCTGTAAGTAGCTCCAGGATGTTTCTGGTAGGGAAGCATTTGTGTAGCTGCTCCCACACATTGAGCTAAGGTTATGATTTTTAAGCTATATCTTTTCTATCATTCTTAGGAATTTTGTTGGAGGTTGAAGGGGTGGAGACTTGACATGTTTTAATCTGCCAAATTGAAACAGCACAACTTTTTGGGAAACAATTTTGTATCCCTATTACATCCTAGACAAACTCAGGCAAATATGTATCAGGATACAAATAAAAGAATGTTCAAGATAGTATTGTTTTTAATAAATAAAAACTAGAAAAATCTCAGTATACACCAACAGTTGAATGACTAAAGTGTGGTTTAATCATACTTAGAAGTCATACACTTCATCAGAAACATAATGCAAGCCACATAAGTAATCTTAAATTTTCTGGTAGCCCCTTAAAAATAAAAGTAAAATGAAACAGATGAAATAAATGTTAATATCTTTTACTTAACCCTTATATCCAAAATATTAACATGTGATCATTATATACATTAATAAGATATTCTAATTTTTTTAATACTAAGTATTTAAAAATATCCTAAGTATTACCATATCTACATGTAATCAATATAAAAATTAATGAGAGAATCTAGATTTTTTTCCCATAGTAACTCTTGGAAATCACAATTTGGTTGCTAAATTTTATTACAAATACTTGATTGGTATTTAGATTTCATAAAATTTACAGTCAAAAAAGTAGTATCACATATACAAATTGTTGCTAACCAAAACATTCTCCAATAATTACATTTAGTATCAGTCTTTTTATATTCTAATTTCAAAATAATTGAAATTAATTAAATTAAAAATTCAACTCCTTAGTCACATTAGCCACTTTCAAATACTCAGAAGCCTCATTTAGTTGGACATGCAACACTACATACTACAGGCAAAAATAAAATAATTTTACAAAATAATGTTGAATGAAAGAAGTAATGTGGCATATAATACATATAATATGATTCCACTTATATAAAGTTCAAGAAGAAGCAAGACTAAACTGTGTTGTTTATGGCTGATAGAGAAAAGGCAAAACTGTATTTAAAAAGCAAGGAAATTATTATTAAAGTAAGGATAGTGGTTTGCTCTCCGAAGCCAGAGAGAGGGTTGTGATTGGAAAAGGGCACATGGGAGGCTTCTGGGATGCTGGCAGGATTCTTTCTTGACATGAATGGTGTTACGTGGGGATCTGTTTTGTAATTACGAAACAGTTGAACAGTTGTTCAATTGAATTATTGAACAGTTATGTATATTTTATGCACATTTTGGTTTTCAAAAAATTTTAATGGGGGTAAAAACAGATGGCTTCATTTGCCCTGATACAGTTCTGTGTGGGACTTCCCAATAGGGTCTGGGGAAAGAAAGGAGGGAAGGGCAGCTCTGCAACGTTGGTGCCACCCAGAGCTGGTTTATAACAGAGACTTCGTGATCTAGAGAGTAGGCATTAATTATATGATTTGGTGGGAAGAGTGGGTGGGGTGTGAGTTTGTGTGTGTGTGTGCGCGCGTGTGTGTGCACATGCGTGATGTAGAGAAATAGACACAAAGGAGGAAGTGAAAAGAAGGTTTAAAGGAAAACAGAGCAGAAATCACCATCCCTAAATTAAATAAGAATTAGGTTGCTTAGGTGGCACCATTACCCAGCTTTCCTCCACATATTGGAGTTAGTCCTATGTAGTATATAGTTGTAGTTATTTTGCATTTTGATCCAGAAATAACCTTTTCATTTTTCAGAATTCTCAGCGAAAATTATCTGGCTGAATTACATAAGGACTCATTTGAAGGCTTGCTATCCCTCCGATATTTGTAAGTTAATCATATTTATTTATGAGTTCTTATCTATAAAGTAGATTATCTATAAAGTAAGTAAGGCTTTCAAGTTAGATAATCTTTTCAATTTCTTCTAGCAATAAAATTCTACAATTCTGTAAGTCTGTTTAGGGCCCCAGCCCATCACTAGCACTAAATATCTCCTATTCATTTTTAATTTTTTAATTATGCAGACAAGGTATAGATAGAAAAATACACTTTAGTTGTAGAGGAAAAGTGGGAATGAGGTTTGAGCAATTATAGACTCCCATATGAACTTTGTTATATAAGTGTTCATATAGTCTCCATCTGTATTTATATTTTGTTTATGACCTATGGATCAAAACGGGCCCACAGTCCATTTTTATACAGCCAGTAAGTTAAAAGTGATTTTTAAAGTGCTGTAAATGAGAAAAAAAAGAAATGAAGAAAAATATGTGACAGAGACTATGTGGCCTGCAAAGCCTAAAATATTTACTTATCTGGCCTTTACAGAAAAGGTTTAAAAAAGTTGGTTTAGTGAAATGAGAGGAATTAAAGTTAACCTCAAATTGTCACCTATAGGACAAGAAAATAGAGAACAATTACATTAATATGAATGCCATTAGCTTATAGCATTGATAATCTAAATTAAATTAACATTTAAATATTCAAGCAGATGAATTATGTAAACAGTATTGTCAAGGGACTTCCCTGGTGGTCTAGTGGTTAAGACTTTGCCTTCCAATGCAGGGTGTGTGGGTTCGATCCCTGGTCAGGGAGCTAAGATCCCACATGCCTCATGGCCAAAAAAACAAAACATAAAGAAAAAGAAGCAATATTGTAAGAAATTCAGTAAAGACTTTAAAAATGGTCCATTTCAAAAAAAAAAATAAAAATCTTAAAAACAAAATCAGTATTGTCAAGAACACATTAAGTTACCAAAAAAACAAACTGTTGTTAAGGATTTCAAGGCAGGAATTGTGATACCAATATTAAGAATGTTTAAGATGATGGTTAAGTGGTATATTCAGAAATGTTTATATTAAATAAGCATATCAGAAATGCCCCTAATAAAAATCTTTCCAGCCTTTTTTTTTTCTGGTTCTTTTGTTTGTTTGTTTTGTCTTTTGGGCCATGCCACACTACTTGAGGGATCTTAATTCCCCGACCAGGGATTGAACCCAGGTCCCCAGCAGTGGAAGTGCTGAGTCCTAACCCCTGGACTGCCAGGGAATTCCCTCTCCAGCTTCTTTATCAAAGAGAAAATGCTTGCCTAGTATTTCTTTTTATTTAGGGATAAGGAGAAAACTGTGTTTTCTGCTATAAAAGCTCAGTTTTTGTCCTTTGTCCATGGCATCCAAAGCTGTGTATACAATTAATCCTTATTTAGCCAATGAATGATCCTCTGTAGCAAATAGATTCTTCTTGCCAATATAAAAGGCTTAAGGGAAGTGGGTATAAAGAGCCTCACATGACCCTAAAAATAGTTCTTTTAATTATCAAACCTTCCAAGTTTTAAGGGGCAATCACCTTTATAGTAGTCTCTTCTCTGCCATCTGGGCTCCAAACCTTACAAACACAGTTTGGAGAAAAAGAAATAAGACAACTGCTCAGTGGACTAGGCCCTTCATTACTTCTACTATGAAATAATTTATAATCTGATTATTTCATGTTAGCATAAGTATTCTCATTCTTTAAAAAAAAAAATGCCAATCAATAAAAAAGCGAAAAAAGAATATGCTAATAAGCACTATGCCTAGTGCTGTAAACATGAAGATGGGTAAGGCAGGATTCCTTTTAGCAACTCATGATCTCACAGGGAAAATAAACATATAAGCTCAAACCACAAGGACAAAGTGCTGTGGAGGCTCCATGAAGTAATAAAACTACATTTCTTTTCAAAGAGTCATTTCCTCATTCTATCCACTCCCCAGCTATTTCTTGATTTTATACATATTTGAGTTTGCTTTATGTCCAGGTGTTGGCTTTAAATATGATAAACGATTCACATAAGCAGGATCTAGTCCATACATTGAAGGAGTTTATGCTCAGAGGAAATGGGTTGCAAAAATAGCTATATTTAAAGAAAGAAATGAATATAGGCAATGAGAGCTATAAGTGGGGATTGCAGCACAAATGAGGGAAAAAAGACTTCAAATTGGATCAGGGAAGATGTTACTAGAGCAATGCTGTTTAAATGGGGCTTCGAAGGGCCATTGGGTATCAATGACAGACATGTTGGGAAGAGTAAGCTTGCAAAAGGAACATGGGAGAAAGGCAAAACACAGGAAAAATTCTCTGAGTACCTGTAGAGTACAAGTGGGAAGAGTAAGAGATGAGAGGCAGATCATCTTGGGCTTTGGAGGCCAAACCAAGTATAACATGCCAAGCTACCATGTTACCACAGCAGTGCTTTAGGACAAGCTTTAGCCTGCAACAGAGCCAACCACTTGGAGGGCTTGTGAAAATACAAGCTCCAGCCCCATAGTTACTGATTCAAGAGGTCCAGAGTAAGGCTGAGTATTTGTATCTTTAATAAGTTCACAAGTGATGCTGGTATTTGAGAACCACTTCCGGAGAGTTAATCTGGTGATCGCGTGGAGGATGGCTTAGAAAGGGAGAGGGTGGAGATGGAAACACCAGTCAGAAGACAGTTATACACATCCAGGTGAAATGAGAGACTAAGCTGGAATCAATGGAAATAAGATAGTCAGCTATAGTCAAGAGTAGGTATTTTTGAATAAAAGTCAATATGCTAGAAAGTTTACTACTGAATTAAAGCTATATATTAATGAGAGGAGCAGTTTCCTTTCAAGTTGTGTGAAAGGGTATCTTTTACTTCTTCTCCTAATGAATTGGCCTAGCAAAACAGAACTATACTGGGAAGTGTGTAAATATAAGAATATTCCTTTTAATATTAGAAATTATGATGATATATAGAGGTAAAAACTTTGATCTCATAATCTACAATTTGAAAAGACCACAAAAGGTGGAATCTAATCAATGCTTCTGTGCTCAGGAAAGATTACCTTCAAAATCTATCAAGTTCTATAGTTGTATATTTAATTTATGAAGATCATGAAGGTGAGACTCTTAAGAGAGGTGAAGACAGGGTTAAGGTCTCTGGAAGGTTTAAATAATAATCCCTAAGGTTTGGAGTTTAGACAAAAGCTTCCTCTTTATTATTATCATTCTAACCTCTACTAGTTATTCCTACTAATTAGATATCTAATAGATAATTGAGGCAATATTTTCCTTTTTCTTTTCCTGGAGATTTATCCTGCAATAAAATACAGTCTATCGAAAGATGTACATTTGAACCACTACTTTTTTGCAGTTTATGTAAGTTACAAATATAACTTCATTTTATTTGGAATTTTTATAAACCTTAATTTTTTATAAAATTAATTTGTTACTCATTTTGAAACATGATTAAAACTACTAAAATTTTGTAGCAAATCCTTTTTGTCTCTAGCAAAGATTAATGTGAGAATTATTACACAGATCAGAGTGAATCATTATATAGAGCAGTGGTTCTCAAGCAGGGTGATTTTGCACGCAGGTGACATTTGGTAGTGTCTGGAGACATTTTTGCTTGTCAGGACTGTATATGCTACTGACATCTAGTGGACAGAGGCCAGAGATGCTACTAAACATCCAACAGTGTACAGGAGAGCCTCCCACAGCAAAGAATTATCCAGCCCAAAATGTCAATAGTGCTACCTTTCTAGAGAAATAAAGATCACTTAACACAAGTATTTAATGAGTATTTACTATTTTGTATCTAATGCACCACATATAAAATCATGAAAGTATAAATCATAATATCTTCCACAGTGAGATTTCTTTAGAATATGGAGGGAGTAGTGATATTATGTTTCATCATATATAAATTAGAATTATTACCAAACGATAACTGTTCTGAAAGAATATCTATTTTTCTTTTGCTTGTGTCTTTTTTTGTAGTAACCTTGGCTGAAATCTACTCACAGAACTGAGCTTTAGAACGTTTCAGGCCTGGCATGGAATGCAGTTTTTACACAAGTTGTAAGTGATATAGAAGATGAATGCATGTAAAAAACTGTGTGTAGAAACATCATGCAGTCATAGGTTAACTGGGTGTAAGCCCAGTATGAATTCTGGAAAGTCTGTCTTGAGAGCCATTTATTTTTATTTCAAATGAGGAAACTAAGGCACAAAGAGGCCAAGAGACTTGAGTATCTCATATATATGAAACGCTGTGGTTTCCATAATACTGATCTTTGGCACGGGCAATAAAAGGCAACAAGCAAAACCACACAAATTAGCATTGTCATGGAATCCCACTGATGCCTCTCCAATATGCGAATGGTCCATGAAGTTCCACTTTTGAATTTATCTTTGACTCCTGCTCATGTGCAAAGTTCCTAACTGCTTAAAATGTATGCAACCCAGAGCTGCAAAGAACTAAGTTTAGCACCCAGTTCTTCAGGGAGCAACAGGTGTGGGTGCTTCCCCAACCATTATTAGCTCTTTTAAATGGTAAAGCAGAAAGAATTCCTGAACACACACCACAGGGCTCTCCCCAGCCATGCAGAACATTCTTTTTCAAAAAGCGTATATCTCTGAAGTGAATTTTCTGTGGCCAATGGGAACTTTTTAGGCATGGAAAAAGACATTGTTTGTGTTCAGCTGTGTGTGAAAATATAAAGAAAATACATTGCTGTAGCCTAATCCAATATACTTTCTTTGCTGACTACTCTTCAGTGAGAAGTGGGGTTTTACACCCCTTCAACTCAAAAATTCTGTGATTTCTCATGACACAAGGAAATGATAGTGGGTACGTTCAAATGCCCGAAGGCGATTTTAGACTCAAGGTAAAGAGCTCTTCTACACCTGGCTTTGGAAAAGACTCTCTTACCTGTCTTGTGGTTCAGAAACCCAGTTTCACATAGTTCACACATTTTGGGTTAATGAACGTGTTGAGGCTGTGTCTGGAGCTGGATTAGCAATTCCTGCAGATGTCTATGTTTAGCGGCCTCCTTCCTTTCCCTTGTTAGTTTGCTGATGCCTACCTTGGGCAGAGAGCACCAAGGGTCAGTTTTTCTCTTGCCAGCACACCAGAGAGAATGCTCATAAGGTCCCTTCTCCAGGAGGTTTTAGTAGCCTCAATACAACGTCTTAAACTCACCACCTTTCCTAAACATCCTATAACACCAAGAGTTCCTTATAAGAATCAGAGTTTCACTATAGGTATGTGGGCAACACAGAAAATACATTTTGGAGAACAATCAATCAATCAATCACAGTTTAAAAATTAATGAATTCATTCAAAAACATTCACTGAGTGCCATGCCCACTGTGTGTCAGCACTGTACTAACTGCTGGGGATACAAAGACGCATAGGGCAGGGACTTTGTCCCCAAGAAGCTTTCATACCGGAAGGAGAAAGATGGATGTTGATGGGAAAGCATATATATGAGCCATTCTAGCATCTATGCAGCAGTATAACAAGGTGAGGGAGGGGGGTGATGAAGTAGAAAATTGGTGGTAGGTTAGAAAAGTTGGTAAGGGAAGAGGCACCAACTTGTTCCTTTTGAATTTGTGTTCCTCTTAAATGACAGAAAAAGGTAGTGAAAGAATCAGAACTATCTGGTGTTGGAAATAAATTAGTACTGTACTCCTGAAACTCATTCACAGTTACTTTCAAAAGATTGTCACAGTATAGTAAGTCTTTGTTTTGGACTAAGTCTTTCTAATAGACAAAGCTAATTTGCTTCAGGAAACATTTTCCATGGTGTGATATAAACTTTATTGCATCTCTTTCCAAAGGCAAGCCACCAAGGGAAGATGCCACCCTCGAGTTAAGTCATTTTACTACCTATAATGACATATTACTGGGGTGTTTATAAGTTGCCTGCATTAAATAAGTTTGGAAAAGAGCCCCAGCTGAGGTGGACTTATCATGAATACAATGAAGCTTAGGCTTCAGTGTTCCTCACTTACATAGGTCCCTGGCAAGGTCTTGAGAGGGGTCCTAGCGATTTTTGTATTCATAACTTTGCATGTTTTGATTAGACAGGATTTCCCAAAGTAGAAGAGGTTCAGGCCCCACAAAACATTGATTTATCACTGGGTTTCAGGTAATTATAAGTCAGTAGGTTTCTTGAATGAAGCCTCTATGTTATTGACAAACATCAGGTGAAGTAGTTAGCCGTGTGGTAGTCTATTTTTAATCCGAAATCTAACTCAAAGATGAGCCAAGAGCTTATTAATTAATAAAGTACCACTTTTTGAATGGTGGTAGTAATCATATCTCTTTCATATAAAATCAGGAGTGAAATATATTATGGAAAACCAGCAGTGGTTGATAATCCTAAATGTTAAGTATACTTCTTTTTTCTGACTTTAATGTGTTTCTCCTTCATTCACCTATGTAGGTCCAGACTGATGGCTTATTTTTAAAAATTCTTTTAGTCACTTCATTGGTTCTAACAATACAAGCTCCATGATTTTAGAAACTGAAGGACTCTACAATGTAGAAAGGCTTTATAACTTAACCAGACAGAGCACATTCACATGCTGGCTTTTCTGTGGTACATCAATATTGTACCAAGAACATAAGCTTAAGAGAGAACAAGAGGAAAATCAAAGCCTTATCCCTATTGAATTATTTACCCCATTGTTGATAATACCAGTGAGGGATGTGTGGCCACACTATGAAGGCAAATTGAGCTGCGGTCACAGAGCTGCCCTAATGCTCCCCCAGTCAACTAGCATTGGTTTCCCTTAGATAGCTATGTACACACAGAAGCTTACACACTTGAGGGTGTTGTCATCACTTTTTGCTATGTACTAGAATCCTGGCAGCTTCTCAGATTTAGAAAGACATAAACGCTAAAAATAAACATAACTTGGGTCTGCCCTTTTGGGTGATTCCTGGTGGCTGTTTTATTCGTAATAGTTCAAAAGTTTGAGATTGTCACATCTAGAAATTACTATACTTTTCTTCTCCCAACTGCATATTATTCTTCCTACCTGTAGTATTTTCTCCCATTCTACATGCTTTTTCACTTTCTTCATAGTGTCCTTTGAAGCACAAACTTTTTAATTTTTATAAAATCCAATTCATCTATTTTACCTTTGGTTGTTTGTGCTTCTGGTAGCATATCTAAGAAACTGTTGTCTAATGCAAGGTGATAAAGATTTACTCCTGTGTTTTCTTCTAAGAGATTTATAGGCTTAGGACTTACATTTGGATATTTGATCTATCTGGACTTAATTTTAATATATGGTTTGAAGTGTAGGAGTCCAGCTTCATTATTTCGTGTGTGGATGTACAGTTGTCCCAGCATCATTTGAAAAGACTGTTATTTCCATATTGAATTGCTTTAGCACCCTGTTGAAAATCAATAGATCATAAACATGAGGGTTTATTTCTATACTGTCAATTCTTTTCCATTGATTTATATGTCTGTTCTTATTCCAGTACCACAATGTGATTTCAGTAGCTTTGAACTGAGTTTTGAAACCAGGATGTGTGAATTCTCCCACTTTGTTCTTTACTAACATTGTTTTGGTTATTCTTTTTCTTCGAATTGCCATATGAATTTTAGAATTAGCTTGGCAATTTCTGGGAAGAAGTCAGCTGGGATTTTGATAGGAATTGCAATGGAACCATAGGTTGATTTGGGAAGTAGTGATATTTTAATAAGATTATCTTCCAGTCCATGAATCCAGCATGTCTTTATATTTATTTAGAGCTTCTTCAAGTTCTTTCAACAGTTTTGTGCTTTTCAGTGTGAATCTTGCACTTACTTGGTTAAATTTTTTCCTAGGTATTTTATTTGTTTTGATGCTATTACACAGGAATTGTTTTCTTAATTTCTTTTCTGGATTACTCATTGCTGGTGTGTAGAAAAAATATTGATCTTATATCCTACAACCTTGCTGAACTCATTTATTAATGCTAACAGTTATTTTCCTAGATTCCCAGGAATATGTCTTGTGGTCTTCCAGTTTCCCAGGAATACACTGGAACATTTCAAAGTCTCTGTGGACATCTCATTCCTCAGCTTTTCTTTTTAAGCTTTTAGTTTGGGCTGTTTTTTGCCCCAAAATGTTATCCATTGCCTCATGCAACCACCATGTTAAAATATTTGCTTCAAAAGGTTTTCCAGAAATGCCACTTGAGGAGAGGCTTTTCTCACTAGACAGCTCTCAGTCAGGTCAAAGGCAATCCTTTCAAGTGAGGTCATCCAGGGGACCACCAGACTTGTAAAACAATGACAGTTCTTTGGGAATGAGGCTTTGAAGGACCTCTCAGTCCATGCTGCTCCTTCTGGTACCAGGGATGTGGGCTGTTTTTCAAGGCTACTACTGGCATGGAGAACAAAGGTCAAGGACAAGTTAAAGCAACACAGATCTCATTGTTCTTACAGAAATTAATTTTTCTTTGAATAAATTGTTGCCCAATTTGCTACTAGTCTGTTGGTTAAATTTCCAGAGTTCAGAAAAAGTTGATTCTGACCATTTTTGCCAGTTTTGCCATTTTTGTTGTTGATATTGTTGCTTCTATGGAGGGATGAACTTTCAGATGTCCTTCTCCAATCATTTTTACTGATTTACCTGCAATATTTTTTTAAATCTGTAAAGTCTCAATGACCATAGGCCAATTAAATATTTATCATGGGAGATTATTAAGGAAAAAATAAATAAAAAGAGAAATAAATAAAAAGAGAAAATACAATTCTCATAGAGGCTTTTCCAGATGGGTAGATGAAGTCTGAAAAGGTATCGCTATATTTAGTGCTCTCAAAATTAAGGTTAAAGTAACAGATGTTTTAAACATCCCCATCTTTGTTTTTTTCATTCAGGTTAAACACAGGCTTTAGAGTCAGAAATGAGTTCATATTCCAGCACTGCTTCTTACTAGCTTGATGAGTTAGGACAAGTTATGTAACTTCTCTGTGCCTCAGTTTCCTCATTTGTACAATGGGGTAATATATCTAGCACAAAAGGTTACTGTGACGATTAAATTTTTTTTTTTAACATCCTTATTGGGGTATAATTGCTTTACAATGGTGTGTTAGTTTTTGCTTTTTAACAAAGTGAATTAGTTATACATACGCATATGTTCCCATAACTCTTCCCTCTTGCGTCTCCCTCTCTCCCACCCTCCCTATCCTACCCCTCCAGGCGGTCACAAAACACCGAGCTGATCTCCCTGTGCCATGCGGCTGCTTCCCACTAGCTATCTACCTTACGTTTGGTAGTGTATATATGTCCATGCCTCTCTCTCGCTTTGTCACAGCTCACTCTTCCCCCTCCCCATATCCTCAAGTCCGTTCTCTAGTAGGTCTGTGTCTTTATTCCTGTCTCACCCCTAGGTTCTTCATGACATTGTTTTTCTTAAATTCCATATATATGTGTTAACATACGGTATTTGTCTTTCTCTTTCTGACTTACTTCACTCTGTATGACAGACTCTAGGTCTATCCAGCTCATTACAAATAGCTCAATTTTGTTTCTTTTTATAGCTGAGTAAAATTCCATTGTATATATGTGCCACATCTTCTTTATCCATTCATCTGAAGATGGACACTTAGGTTGTTTCCATCTCTGGGCTATTGTAAATAGAGCTGCAATGAACATTTTGGTACATGATTCTTTTTGAATTTTAGTTGTCTCAGGGTATATGCCCAGTAGTGGGATTGCTGGGTCATATGGTAGTTCTATTTGTAGTTTTTTAAGGAACCTCCATACGGTTCTCCATAGTGGCTGTACCAATTCACATTCCCACCAGCAGTGCAAGTGTTCCCTTTTCTCCAGACCCTCTCCAGCATTTATTGTTTCTAGATATTTTGATGATGGCCACTCTGACTGGTGTGAGGTGATATCTCATTGTAGTTTTGATTTGCATTTCTCTAATGATTAATGATGTTGAGCATTCTTTCATGTGTTTGTTGGCAGTCTGTATATCTTCTTTGGAGAAATGTCTATTTAGGTCTTCTGCCCATTTTTGGATTGGGTTGTTTGTTTCTCTGTTATTGAGCTGCATGAGCTGCTTGTAAATTTTGGACATTAATCCTTTGTCAGTTGCTTCATTTGCAAATATTTTCTCCCATTCTGAGGGTTGTCTTTTGGTCTTCTTTATGGTTTCCTTTGCTGCGCAAAAGCTTTGAAGTTTCATTAGGTCCCATTTGTTTATTTTTCTTTTTATTTCCATTTCTCTAGGAGGTGGGTCAAAAAGGATCTTGCTGTGATTTATGTCATAGAGTGTTCGGCCTATGTTTTCCTCTAAGAGTTTGTTAGTTTCTGGTCTTATATTTAGGTGTTTAATCCATTTTGAACTTATTTTTTTGTATGGTGTTAGGGAGTGATCTAATCTCATACTTTTACATGTACGTGTCCAGTTTTCCCAGCACCACTTATTGAAGAGGCTGTCCTTCCTCCACTGTACATTCCTGCCTCCTTTATCAAATATAAGGTGACCATATGTGTGTGGGTTTTTCTCTGGGCTTTCTGTCCTGTTCCATTGATCTATCTTTCTGTTTTTGTGCCAGTACCATACTGTTTTGATTACTGTAGCTTTGTAGTATAGTCTGAAGTCAGGGAGCCTGATTCCTCCAGCTTCTTTTTTCGTTCTCAAGATTGCTTTGGCTATTCGGGGTCTTTTGTGTTTCCATACAAATTGCGAAATTTTTTGTTCTAGTTCTGTGAAAAATGCCAGTGGTAGTTTGATAGGGATTGCATTGAATCTGTAGATTGCTTTGGATAGTAGAGTCATTTTCACAATGTTGATTCTTCCCATCCAAGAACATGGTATGTCTCTCCATCTATTTGTATCATCTTTAATTTCTTTCATCAGTGTTTTATAATTTTCTCCATACAGTTCTTTTGTCTCCTTAGGTAGGTTTATTCCTAGATATATTATTCTTTTTGTTGCAATGGTAAATGGGAGTGTTTTCTTGATTTCACTTTCAGATTTTTCATCACTGCAAGTTTTCAAGCAAGAGAGACAAATGATTAAAACAAGAGGCTTATTTTAAATTTCATATGCAGAGCGATCTAGAGAAGAAATCTTGATTCAGGGAGACCAAATAGAATGCTTTAGCAGATTCTAGGAGTGAAGTGAGAAGGGGCCAAATTAGAGTGGTTGTGATGGTAGTAGAAAGAAAAACCTGAGAGTACTACAGAGGAAAAACTGACAAGATGTAGTAATTGACTAGAGTTGGGGGATTGTAGTACAGGAAAGAGAAAACTCACATGTGTTGATGGGCAGAATGATGGTGGTATAACACGTGGAAATACAGCATTTGGGAAACAGAGTCAGTTTGAGGGAGATGAGTTCAGTCTTAGGCATTTTCTATCGGTGAGCATAAAGCAACCAGAAGGCTCTGTTTGAGTGGAAATGTCCCTCAGTCAGATTGGTAGACAGGTATCCATTTTGACCTATTTCTGACTCCCGTGAGAAATGTGCTTATTAACTGAATAGTTACATTATTGCTGAGGGAAGAGGACAAAGCTAAATTTAAGATTCAAAGTCTCTACTGCTTTAGTGGTTGAAATTGAACCTCAGGCATTTAACAGCTTCTCTTAAACATGTCTAATTCATGGATACATTCTCACTGCTTAATAAAAGACATGTCACAGAAGTATTTTGGATAAAATGTGAAAATTCCACCCCACCTTCCGTACCACCAATAAGGTAACTCCTGTTATTGTTTTGATGTGTGTCCTTCCTTCCAATCTCTTTCCTTTGCATTTTGTTCCCCTAATGAGGTAATAACTTTACTCCTTGCTCAGTGACTTGTGCTTTTCCCTATGCAATATGTTTAAGAGATATTTCCGTATTAGTCCCTCTATTTTCTAATTGCCCATATCCTTCTAACACCTGGAGAGATTCTGAGGGCACTGAGCCTAAGTTTTGGTGTTGCCTGGCATAGGGTTTCTTTATATTTATTTGCTGATATTGATAAATGTTTGCCATTTTTCTCATTGATTTGTAGGAGTCATTTTAGACACATAAGTGATTTTGGAAAATAAGTAATTGGCATTATGTATCCAAGAAATTGGACAGACAGGAAGTTCAAGTTCTGAGGAGATGCCTCATTATTTGTGCCAGTGGCCTCACAGTATGTTTTTATTAATTATGCACACTGGGAAGCTGATGAGCTGTGGGAATTATAAAGCTGGTCTTTTCTGCATTTGAATATTCCCCACAAGGTGGCCATGATTCTTTTCCTTATTCTCTACATTCTTTTCCTACCTATTCAAGGATATGAATTGTGGTACTTCACAGAAATTTCCAGGGAAACTCTATTTCTTACATCGATGAAAGTATATGGAAGGCATACCGCTGGGCTGAGAAGCTGTGAGTATATGCTCCCCAAATATGAATACAAAAAGCTAACTGCCTTGTAAGATCCTTCTTGGTCCAGAATTTTGTGGTCAATACCTGTGAGAAAAGGTATTTCCCCTTCTATATCCCCAAACAACCTAATGATTGAAATTCTGGTTTATTTTAAAAATGAAATTTGGTAGGACCCCTTGAAAATCAGTAGAGACAATTTAAACTTATTTTCCATTTTACAAGTAATACATGATTATATTCTCAATATATAACAATGAAATAACAGGTATAGTGAAAACCCTCCTTGTGCCCTAATCCCCCACCCACTACTTTGAGTTTTGTATTAATCCTTTCTGACTCTTTTCCATACTTTTGAATACATACATATTTACAGATAGCAAAATAGGTTTGTGTGTTTTTCTTATCTTTTTTTTTTTACATAAGTAATATCCTGCCACTTGATTCCTTCATTTCATGATATGTCTTAGATTTCTTTCCTTCCCAGTACATAGAAGGTTACCCCATTCATTTAAAGTCCTGCATAATATTACATAGTATGAATGTATCACAGTTTAATGATACCCCTATTGAAGGATGCTTAGATTTTGTCCAGTTTTCTTGTTATTTGCATTGCTGCAATGAATATCCTTGTACATGCATTTTTGTGAGCCTGATCATTTATTTCTATAGAATAGTTATTTACAAATGGGATTGTTGGGGTGAAGACTATTTAGATATAAAATATTAATTGCCCTCAAAAATGTTTTGCCAGCTTATACTCCAGTCATCATGCTGTAATGACATTCATTTCCCCACACCCTTCTACCACTGGATATTCTCCCTTTTTTTTTTTTTTTTTTTTTTTTGCGGTACACGGGCCTGTCACTGCTGTGGCCTCTCCTATTGCAGAGCACAGGCTCCGGACGCGTAGGCTCAGCGGCCATGGCTCATGGGTCCAGCCGCTCTGCAGCATGTGGGATCTTCCCGGACCGGGGCACGAACCCATGTCCCCTGCATCGGCAGGCGGACTCTCAACCACTGCGCCACCAGGGAAACCCTCTCCCTTTTTTTTTTTTTCTAAACTGACGGGTGAATAAAAGGGATCCCATCTGAATTTCAGCTTTTCTTATTACTTGTGAACTTAAATATCTTTATATGTTTACTGAACATTTGTATTTTATCTCTGAATTGTCTGTCCTTTGCCCAATTTTCTGTTACTATTTTTTTTTATTGATTTGTAGAAAAAGTCATTTTAAATACATAAGTGATTTTGGAAAAAAACATTCAAAGTAATTTTTCATCACAGTCTCTGGTCATATCCTTAGTTCATCTTGAATAGACAGGTCATAAATGACTCCTAAATTAATAATAAAACACATAACAATCAATCTAAAAACAGGTATTATGACCACCCTTAAAGAGATGCCCCCTCCTTAGTCTGATGTCTTATTGGTAAGGAAAAAAGTGCTAGAATCAGGCAATTTTTTTTAATTTACAGATTTCCTAAATACTATATGTAGTTTATATTTCCCATGATAGTATGTAACTTGGAGATTTTATTTCCCAAACTTGTAAGAAAATCATTTGGAACAAGAAATAGATAACTTAATTTCCTCTGGGAGTGGAGCTGGGTGGTAGACTGAGGGACAGAGTTAAGAGAAAAAGTTTGAATTGTGTTCTACATATTTTTGGAATTTTGAGATGTGAGTATATATCACATATTTTTAAAAAGTAAATTGAAATTAAAAAATTAGTTTTTAAAAAGCATGTGTTTGGAAGGCGATACATTATAACATGAGTCTGGTAAGGTTTGAAGATTTCTAATTCAGCTTGAGGTTTATACCTAATAAGCAGAGGTTCCTAACTTGAGGTCAGTAGTTCCCCAAAGCAGTATTTCTTAACCTCACTCCTGCTCCCCCGTATATACCTCTTTGGCAAGCTGCAGAAACTTATGTTCTTGGGATAATGTTTTAAAATGTATAATAAGTCAAAATATATACAAAAACAAAGGAGAACAAATATATTGAAAGAGTTTTCAGAATATTTTTGAAAGTAGTGAAACAATAGTATATATGCTGCTCTTAACATATTAAATAACAAGATATAGTGGTAGGTCTAATAAATATTTTAACTCCAGGGTAGTGGTGAGAATAAATGATATTTCGAGGTATCTGCAACATATACATGATATGAAATGACCTGTGATTTCTATTGGGGATCACATAAACTATACTGCTGATCGACTGTGGTTTGTTGCCTACATTCATAATGGAAGGAAGTGCGATTTTAGTTAGAGATTTGTGAGTACTGAGATGTAATTTTATTTCCCATCCAAGTTTGGCTCTCTGGATTCAGTCCTCTCTATTCACAGACCTCTGCCCTAAAAGGATGACCCACAAGTCGAAATTGCATGCACACTTTTGCGTGTGTTCAAGAAAGTGCATGTTTTTAGGGAAAAGAACCATTGCTTTTATGAAATTCTCAAAGGATTCTTGTCTCAAAAGATTGAGTCACAAATGTAGGGGAGAAGAAAGACATTTCTTTTCCTGTACTTATCCTCATGAGTGACGGTAATTGGATAATTTTTTTTAAAATAAAAGTATCTAATAGTTGATAACTTGTCAGTTTCTGAATTCATTCAATAAATATTTTTTGAGTATCTACTATATGCCAGGAACTGTTTTACATGCTAGGGTTACAGGCCCAAGAATGAAAGAGCCCAAATATCCCAGTTCTCAGGGGGTTTACAAATAAATAGAAATAAGTATATAAGTGTAATAAATAGATATAATTTCAAGCATTGCTAAGTACTTTGGAGAGAAAGAAAGCAGGGGAAGGAGAGTTAAATCAGTTCCAGAAAGGCCTATTGTTTGCATTATATATATATTGTTAAATCAATCAAACAAACAAACCCTGAGCCCTCTCAATTTCCTAGAAGTTACAGAGGTGGAGAGAAGGATAATTGTCAATAATACAGAATCAAGAATGAATGTAAAATTCAGAAGATTGCCTTAGACCAGAAACCTGGTCAGAAGTTAGACATGGATCTTTCTTAAATGTTCCTTCATGCCTGGTTTTGATATTTTCATGGTGTGAGAGATTTATAGATCTGGCTTTAACTCTATTTCCCCATAGTTTTAAAATTTTTTCTTCGGTCAAAATGAATATTTGGAGTTCTACAGATTACTGGATTTTATTTCAGTTATTCATTTATTGCTTATTTGAAGCTCCTTTTTAGGTAATTTTTTGGTGACTGACTCGTTCTCAGTCTAAACTTTACTTCTAGGATGAATTTACCATTGTTATTTTTAAAATTTCTACTATCTTGTCATCCAAACAACTTCACAGAAAGAATTCCCATTAATTTGAAATACATACTCTGTGGTTACCCCTTGTCTATCACGATATTCAAACTCAAACCAGTCTGATATGGGCATCAGCCAATCAGAGAAGACACTGCCATAAAGAGTTGATGAGCAGCCCCATCTCTTTGCTGTACTTACTGAATCCTTGTCAACGTTCAAAGTTATAATTAGCATATATGAGTTCCACTTTTGTGTAGCTTTTTTTCATACACCATCATTTTGGTGACGTTTATATATCATTTATGGTGTATACGTACAGTTATGTTATGCGATATGGGGAGGTAGAGTTTTTCCTACCTTTGAAGGTATGAAAAGTGTTACCATAAATGTCATTGGACATATTGATTTGTTTTTTTTCTTTTTGGATCATTTCCATGGAAATATGAAACAACTACTTAGAGGTGAGAAAACAATCAGTCTTAGCACCATCTGTGGACCATTCCCCATAAGATGTATTCTGACAATTTCTGCGATTCCTTCTAACATGGTGAATTTCAATTTGAGGTCAGGGTCTTTGAAGCATGCTCAGGGCTCCAAGAGTTCTTTGTGGGAATTAAAGCCTTTTGTGTTTTTGTGTTAATGATCTTTTAAAAACGTGTATGACTATATTCTGTATAGTATGAACCACCTTAATAACTGAGTTGCAGAGTTTCCAGGTAGTAATATTTTAGTTCTCATAAGCTATGAGTAAATAATTAATTTATGAGGTGGAATTAAGCTATGAGATGGAATTAATATAAATATGTGACCAAGAGACACTGTGAGTGAAAAGCAGAAGGTTTTACATGCAGAACTCTGTGGAAATAGCTTCACAAGGCAACATAGCCTATGCTCAGATCCCCAAGGCTCCTGAAGGATGTACCACTGTTAATATCACCTGCAAGGAAGGGGATTCTTCCAGGCAAGAGAAAGCTACCTTTGACATCTTATAGAGTTTCTTCTGTACTAGCTCTTTCTACCATTCTGTCGCTCCACTCTTGGGATACTGGCTATGTGCCTTCCTGTTTATCTGATATAAGAAACAGGTGCAAAACACGACTCCCACCTCCCTGCAGCATGTTCCTAGTCTTTATTGTGAGACCAGTGGAAGCAAAGGTCATAACATTCCTCGGGCAAACCCAGGCGTTAGGCTTGACTGTGAATCGTTCCTGCTCCCTTCATTCTGCATTCTGGAGAAGTCATTGGCGAGATCTCTCATTTTCCTAATTTATTCTTTAGCTGTCATTTCTGCTGCCCATATGCTGAGTTTTTTTTATTACTGCTAACACTTTTCATTCGTATATTCTTGAGTTGATTAATGGATGTACTATCTGCTTACATTTTTCTGAGGGTAATAATTGTGCTATCCTAAGGTTCTCTTGTGCTTTTTTAACTCTGATTCATTGACTATAAGCTCTTGTTTGTTTTTGTTTTCTGTCCTTAATGGAGTAGACTTGCTCACATTGTCTGGTCATTCCTGAGTGTAATTCATATTTTTAGCTGAGATTCTACTGCATTTGTTTCCCAGCTTTAGCGGAGAATTGAAATTGAGCTTTGGGAGCTTATTATTCCTAATGGGTTCCCCTGAGAAAAAGGCAGAAGTGGAAGGTGCCTTCTGGTGGCTAATCAGGGAGTGCATACATTTCTTCCAGGGTTCTGGGACCTTGCCCCCTTTCTAACACCAATTGCTCCTGCCCAGAGGAATACACATTTTGCTGCCTGGATCAAGGAGGGAAGATGTGGGTTTGATGTGTGCTGTAGGCTGCTCCTACCACACTATTCCAACTGATCACCCTGTAGGTAGCTCCGGGACAATTCTGGTAGGGGAGAATTTGTGGAGCTGCTCCCACACATTGAGCTAAGGTTGTGATTTCTAAGTTATATCTTTTCTCTCATTCTTAGGGATTTTGATGGAAGTTGAAGGGGTGGAGACTTGACATGTTTCAATATGCCAACTTAAAATAGCACAACTTCTTAGGAAACAATTTTGTATCCCTATTACATCCTAGACAAACTCAGGCAAATATGTATCAGGATACAAATACAAGAATGTTCAAAGCAGTATTGTTTTTAATAAATAAAAACTAGAAAAATCTCAGTATACACCAACAGTTGAATGACTAAAGTGTGGTTTAATCATACTTAGAAGTCATACACTTCATTAGAAATATAATGCAAGCCACATAAGTAATCTTAAATTTTCTGGTAGCCCCTTAAAAATAAAAGTAAAATGAAACAGATGAAATAAATGTTAATATCTTTTACTTAACCCTTATATCCCCAATATTATCATTTTTACTTGTAATCTTTATATACATTATTAATAAGATATTCTACTTGTTTTTCATACTAAGTATTTAAAAATATCCAAAGTAGTATCATATCTACATGTAATCAATATACAAATTAATGAGAGAATCTAGTTTATTTCCCATACTAACTCTTTGAAATCAAAAGTTGGTTGCTAAACTTTATAAGAAAGACTTGATCGGTATTTAGATTTCATAAAATTTACAGTCGAAAAAGTAGTGTCACATATGCAAATTGTTGCTAACATAAACAGTTTCCAATAATTATATCGTGTATCAACTTTTTAATTTTAAAATAATTGAAATTAATTAAATTAAAAATTCAACTCCTTAGTCACATTAGGCACTTTCAAATACTCAGAAGCCTCATGTAGTTGGACATACAACAGTACATACTACAGGAAAAAATAAAATAATTTTACAAACTAATGTTGAATGAAAGAAGCAATGTGGAAAATAATACGTATATTATGATTCCCCTTATATAAAGTTCAAGAAGAAGCAAGACTAAACTGTGTTGTTTATGGCTGATAGAGAAAGGTAAAACTACATTTAAAAAGTAAGGAAATTATTATTAAAGTCAGGATAGTGGTTACCTCTTGGAAGTAAGAGAGAGGGTTGTGACTTGGAAAGGGCACACGGGAGGCTACTGGGATGGTGGTAGGATTCTTTTTTGACATGAATGGTGTTACGTGGGGATCTGTTTTGTAAGTATTAAACAGTTGAACAGTTGTTCAATTGAACAGTTATGTATATTTTATGCACATTTTAGTTTTCAAAAGAATTTTAATTGGGGAAAAATTCAGATAGCTTCATTTGCCCTGATACAGTTCTGTGTGGGACTTCCCAATAAGGTTTGGGGAAAGAGAGGAGGGAAGGGCAGCTCTGCAACGTTGGTGCCACCCAGATCTGGGTTCTATCAGAGATTTCGTGACCTAGAGAGTAGGCATTAACTATATGATTTGGTGGAAAGAGTGGGTGGAGTGTGTGTGTGTGTGTGTGTGAGCGCACGTGTGCACATGCGTGATGGAGATAGATGGACAAAAAGGAGGATATGAAAAGAAGGTTTAAAGGAAAACAGAGCAGAAATCACCATCCCTAAATTAAATAAAAATTAGGTTGTTTAGGTGGCACCATTACCCTGCTTTCCGCCACATATAGGAGTTAGTCCTATGTAGTATACAGTTGTAGTTATTTTGCATTTTGACCAGAAATAACCTTTTCATTTTTCAGAATTCTCATTGAAAAATTTTTGACTGAATTACATAAGGACTCATTTGAAGGCTTGTTATCCCTCCGATATTTGTAAGTTAATCATATTTATTTATGAGTTCTTATCTATAAAGTAGATTATCTATAAAGTAATTAAGGGGTTCAAGTTAGAATATCTCTTCAATTTCTTATAGCAATAAAATTCTACAATTCTGTAAGTCTGTTTAGGGCCCCAGCCCATCACTAGCACTAAATATCTCCTATTCATTTTTAATTTTTTAATTATATAGACAAGGTGTAGTTAGAAAAATACACTTTAGTTGTAGAGGAAAAGTGGTAATGAGGTCTGAGCAATTATAGGCTCCCATATGAACCTTGTTATATAAGTGTTCATATACTCTCCATCTGTATTTATATTTTGTCTATGACCTATGGATCAAATCTGGCCCACAGCCTGGCCTGAGTGCGCCAGAGCCCCCGAATCAGCGGCTCCTTTAACCCCGTCCTGTCTGAGCAAAAAACAGACGCCCTCCAGCGACCTACACGCAGAGGCGGGGCCAAATCCAAGGCTGAGTCCCGGGAGCTGTGAGAACAAAGAAGAGAAAGGGAAATCTCTCCCAGCAGCCTCAGAAACAGCGGATTAAAGCTCCACAATCAACTTGATGTACCCTGCATCTGTGGAATACATGAATAGACAACGAATCATCCCAAATTGAGGAGGTGGGCTTCGAGAGCAAGGTCTATGATTTTTTCCCCTTTTCCTCTTTTTGTGAATGTGTATGTGTATGCTTCCGTGTGAGATCTTGTCTGTATAGCTTTGCTTCCACCATTTGTCCTAGGGTTCTATCCGTCCATGGTTTTTTAAAAAATTTTTTTCTTAATAATTAATTTTAATTTTAATAACTTTATTATACTTTTCTTTCTTTCTTTCTTTCTTTCTTTCTTTCTTTCTTTCTTCTTTCTTTCTTTCTTTCTTTCTTTCTTTCTTTCTTTCTTCTTCCTTTCCTTCCCTCCTTTAGACAATGAATCATCCCAAATTGAGGAGGTGGTCTCTGAGAGCAAGATTTATGATTTTTTCCCCTTTACCTCTTTTTGTGAGGGTGTATGTGTATGCTTCCATGTAAGATTTTGTCTGTATAGCTTTGCTTCCAACATTTGTCCTAAGGTTCTATCTGTCCCTTTTTTTTTCTAAATAATTATTTTTTACTTCAATAACTTTATTATACTTTATTTTATTTTACTGTATCTTGTTTCTTCCTGTCTCTTTTCCTTCTTTCCCTCCTTCCTTCCTCTCTCCCTCCCTCCCTCTTTTCTTTCCTTCTTGCCTTCTTTCCTTCTTTGCTCCTTTCTTTCTTTGATCCTTCCTTCTTTCCTTCCTTCCCTCCTTTCTTTCTTTCTTCATACTTCTACTAATTCTCTCTACTTTTTCTCCCTTTTATTCTGAGCTGTGTGGATGAAAGGCTCTTGGTGCTCCAGCCAGGAGTCAGGGCTCTGACTCTGAGGTGGGAGAGCCAACTTCAGGACACTGGTCCACAAGAGACCTCTCAGCTCCACGTAATATCAAATGGCGAAAATCTCCCAGAGACCTCCATCTTAACACAAGCACCCAGCTTCACTCAACGACCAGCAAGCTACAGTGCTGCACAACCTATGCCAAACAACTAGCAAAACAGGAACACAACACCACCCATTAGCAGAGAGGCTGCCTAAAATCATAATAAGGCCACAGACACCTCAAAACACACCACAAGATGTGAACCTGCCCACTAGAGAGACAAGATCCAGCCTCATCCACCACAACACAGGCACTAGTCCCCTCCACCAGGAAGCCTACACAACCCACTGAACCAACCTTAGCCACTGGAGACAGACATCAAAAACAGAGGGAACTACGAACCTGCAGCCTGCAAAAAGGAGACCCCAAACACAGTAAGATAAGCAAAATGAGAAGACAGAAAAACACACAGCAGATAAAGGAGCAAGATAAAAATGCACCAGACATAACAAATGAAAAAGACAGACCTAACTGCCTTTTTCAGGCAGTCTACCTGAAAAAGAATTCAGAATAATGATAGTAAGGATGATCCAAAATCTTGGAAGTAGAATGGACAAAATGCAAGAAACAGTTAACAAGGACCTAGAAGAAATAAACATGAAACAAGCAACGATGAACAACACAATAAATGAAATTAAAAGTACTTTCGATGGGATCAATAGCAGAATAACTGAGGCAGAAGAATGGATAAGCGACCTGGAAGATAAAATAGTGGAAATAACTACTGCAGAGCAGAATAAAGTAAAAAGAATGAAAAGAACTGAGGACCGTCTCAGAGACCTCTGGGACAACATTAAACGCACCAAATTTCGAATTATAGGGGTTCCAGAAGAAGAAGAGAAAAAGAAAGGGACTGAGAAAATATTTGAAGAGATTATAGTTGAAAACTTCCCTCATATGGGACAGGAAATAGTAAATCAAGTCCAGGAAGCACAGAGAGTCCCATACAGGATAAATCCAAGGAGAAATATGCCAAGACACATATTAATCAAACTGTCAAAAATTAAATACAAAGAAAGCATATTAAAATCAACAAGGGAAAATCAACAAATAACACACAAGGGAATCCCCATAAAGTTGACAGCTGATCTCTCAGCAGAAACCCTACAAGCCAGAAGGGAGTGGCAGGACATACTGAAAGTGATGAAGGAGAAAAACCTGCAACCAAGACTACTCTACCCAGCAAGGATCTCATTCAGATTAGCTGGAGAAATTAAAACCTTTACAGACAAGCAAAAGCTGAGAGAGTTCAGCACCACGAAACCAGCTTTACAACAAATGTTAAAGGACCTTCTCTAGACAGGAAACACAAGAGAAGGAAAAGATCTATAATAACGAACCCAAAACAATTTAGAAAATGAAAATAGGAACATACATATTGATAATTACCTTAAATGTAAATGGATTAAATGCTCCCACCAAAAGATACAGATTAGCTGAATGGATACAAAAACAAGACCCTTACATATGCTGTCTACAAGAGACCCACTTCAGACCTAGAGACACATACAGACTGAAAGTAAGGGGATGGAAAAAGATACTCCATGCAAATGGAAAACAAAAGAAAACTGGAGTAGCGATTCTCATATCAGACAAAATAGACTTTAAAATAAAGACTATTAGAAGAGACAAAGAAGGACACTACATAATGATCAAGGGATCAATCCAAGAAGAAGACAGAACAATTGTAAATATTTATGCACCCAACATAGGAGCACCTCAATACATAAGGCAAATACTAACAGCCATAAAAGGAGAAATCGACAGTAACACATTCATAGTAGAGGACTTTAACACCCCACTTTCACCAATGGACAGATCATCCAAAATGAAAGTAAATAAGGAAACATAAGCTTTAAATGATGCATTAAACAAGATGGACTTAAGTGATATTTATAGGACATTCTATCCAAGAACAACAGAATACACATTTTTCTCAAGTGCTCTTGGAACATTCTCCAGGATAAATCATATCTTAGGTCACAAATCAAGCCTTGGTAAATATAGGAAAATTGAAATTGTATCAAGTTAATTTCCCGACCACAACGCCATGAGACTAGGTATCAATTACAGGAAAAGATCTGTAAAAATAAAAACACATGGAGGCTAAACAATACACTACTTAATAACGAAGTGATCACTGAAGACATCAAAGAGGAAATAAAAAAATACCTAGAAACAAATGACAATGGAGACACAACGATCCAAAACTTATGGGATGCAGCAAAAGCAGTTCTAAGGGGGAAGTTTAAAGCAATAGAATCCTACCTTAAGAAACAGGAAACATCTCGAATAAACAACCTAACCTTGCACCTCAAGCAATTAGAGAAATAAGAACAAAAAAACCCCAAAGCTAGCAGAAGGAAAGAAATCATAAAAATCAGATCAGAAATAAATGAAAAAGAAATGAAGGAAACAATAGCAAAGATCAATAAAACTAAAAGCTGGTTCTTTGAGAAGATAAACAAAATAGATAAACCAATAGGCAGACTGATCAAGAAAAAAAGAGAGAAGACTCAAATCAATAGAATTAGAAATGAAAAAGGAGAAATAACAACTGACACTGCAGAAATACAAAAGATCATGAGAGATTACTACAAGCAACTCTATGCCAATAAAAAGGGCAACCTGGAAGAAATGGACAAATTCTTAGAAATGCACAACCTGCCAAGACTGCATCAGGAAGAAATAGAAAATATGAACAGACCAATCACCAGCACTGAAATTGAAACTGTGATTAAAAATCTTCCAACAAACAAAAGCCCAGGACCAGATGGCTTCACAGGCGAATTCTATCAAACATTTAGAGAAGAGCTAACACCTATCCTTCTCAAACTCTTCCAAAATATAGCAGAGGGAGGAACATTCCCAAATTCCTTCTACGAGGCCACAATTACCTTGATACCAAAACCAGACAAGGATATCACAAAGAAAGAAAACTACAGGCCAATATCACTGATGAACATAGATGCAAAAATCCTCAACAAAATACTAGCAAACAGAATCCAACAGCACATTAAACGGATCGTACACCATGATCAAGTGCGGATTATTCCGGGAATGCAAGGATCCTTCAATATACGCAAATCTATCAATGTGATAAGCCATATGAACAAATTGAAGGAGAAAAACCATATGAGCATCTCAATAGACACAGAGAAAGCTTTCTTCAAAATTCAACACCCATTTATGATGAAAACCCTGAAGAAAATAGACATAGAAGGAACTTTCCTCAACATAATAAAGGCCATATATGACAAGCCCACAGCCAACATCATCCTCAATGGTGAAAAACTGAAAGCATTTCCACTAAGATCAGGAACAAGACAAGGTTGCCCACTCTCACCACTCTTATTCAACATAGTTTTGGAAGTTGTAGCCACAGCAATCAGAGAATAAAAGGAAATAAAAGGAATCCAAATCGGAAAAGAACAAGTAAAGCTGTCACTGTTTGTAGATGACATGATATTATACATAGAGAATCCTAAAGATGCTACCAGAAAACTACTAGAGCTAATCAATGAATTTGGCAAAGTTTCAGGATACAAAATTAATGCACAGAAATCTCTGACATTTCTGTACACTAATGATGAAAAATCTGAAAGTGAAATCAAGAAAACACTCCCATTTACCATTGCAAGGATAAGAATAAAATATCTAGGATTAAACCTACCTAAGGAGACAAAAGAACTCTTTGCAGAAATTTATAAGACACTGATGAAAGAAATTAAAGATGATACAAATAGATGGAGAGATATAGCATGTTCTTGGATTGGAAGAATCAACATTGTGAAAATGACTCTACTACCCAAAGCAATCTACAGATTCAATGCAATCCCTATCAAACTATCACTGGCATTTTTCACAGAACTAGAACAAAAAATTTTGCCATTTGTATGGAAACACAAAAGACCCCGAATAGCCAAAGCAATCTTGAGAATGAAAAAAGGAGCTGGAGGAATCAGGCTCCCTGACTTCAGACTATACTACAAAGCTACAGTAATCAAGACAGTGTGGTAATGGCACAAAAACAGAACGATAGATCAATGGCACAGGATAGAAAGCCCAGAGATAAACCCACACACATATGGACACCATATCTTTGATAAAGGTGGCAGGAATGTACAGTGGAGGAAGGACAGTCTCTTCAATAAGTGGTGCTGGGAAAACTAGACAGATACATGTAAAAGTATGAGGTTAGGTCACTCCCTAACACCATACACAAAAATAAGCTCAAAATGGATTAAAGACCTAAATGTAAGGCCAGAAACTATCAAACTCTTAGAGGAAAACATAGGCCGAACACTCTATGACATAAATCACAGCAAGATCCTTTGTGACCCACCTCCTAGAGTAATGGAAACAAAAACAAAAATAAACAAATGGGACCTAACGAAACTTCAAAGCTTTTGCACAACAAAGGAAACCATAAAGAAGACCAAAAGACAACCCTCAGAATGGGAGAAAACATTTGCAAGCCAAGCAAATGACAAAGGCTTAATCTCCAAAATTTACAAGCAGCTCATGAAGCTCAATAACAAAAAAACAAAAAACCCAATCCAAAAATGGGTAGAAGACCTAAATAGACATTTCTCCAAAGAAGATATACAGACTGCCAACAAACACATGAAAGAATGCTCAACATCATTAATCATTAGAGAAATGCAAATCAAAAGTACAATGAGATATCACCTCACACTAGTCAGAATGGCCATCATCAAAAAATCTAGAAACAATAAATGCTGGAGAGGGTCTGGAGAAAAGGGAACACTCTTGCACTGCTGGTGGGAATGTGAATTGGTTGAACCACTGTGGAGAACAGTATGGAGGTTCCTTAAAATCTACAAATAGAACTACCATATGACCCAGCAATCCCACTACTGGGCATATACCCTGAGACAACCAAAATTCAAAAAGTGTCATGTACCAAAATGTTCATTGCAGCTCTATTTACAATAGCCCAGAGATGGAAACAACCTAAGTGTCCATCTTTGGATGAATGGATAAAGAAGATGTGGCACATATATACAATGGAATTTTACTCAGCCATAAAAAGAAACGAAATCGAGCTATTTGTAATGAGGTGGATAGACTTAGAGTCTGTCATACAGAGTGAAGTAAGTCAGAAAGAGAAAGACAAATACCGTATGTTAGCACATATATATGGAATTTAAGAAAAACAATGTCATGAAGAACCTAGGGGTAAGACAGGAATAAAGACACAGACCTACTAGAGAACGGACTTGAAGATATGGGGAGGGGGAAGAGTGAGCTGTGACAAAGCGAGAGAGAGGCATGGACATATATACACTACCAAACGTAAGGTAGATAGCTAGTGGGAAGCAGCCGCATGGCACAGGGAGATCAGCTCGTTGCTTTGTGACCGCCTGGATGGGTGGGATAGGGAGGGTGGGAGGGAGGGAGACGCAAGAGGGAAGAGATATGGGAACATATTTATAAGTATGTGTATAAGTGATTCACTTTGTTATAAAGCAGAACCTAACACACCATTGTAAAGCAATTATACCCCAATAAAGATGTTAAAAAAAAAAATCTGGCCCACAGTCCGTATTTATACAACCCATAAGTGAAAAGTGGTTTTTAAAGGGCTGTAAATGAGATAAAAAAGAAACGAAGAAAAATATGTGACAGAGACTCTATGTGGCCTGCAAAGCCTAAAATATTTACTTATCTGGCCTTTACAGAAAAGGTTTGAAACAGTTGGCTTAGTGAAATGAGAGGAATTAAAGTTAACCTCAAATTGTCACCTAAAGGAGAAGAAAATATAGAACACTTACATTAATATGAATGCCATTAACTTCTAACTTTGATAATTTAATCTAAATTAAATTAACATTTAAATATTCAAGCAGATGAATTATGTAAACAGTATTGTCAAGGGACTTCCCTGGTGATCTAGTGGTTAAGACTTTGCCTTCCAATGCAGGGTGTGCAGGTTCAATCCCTGGTCAGGTAGCTAAGATCCCACATGCTCATGGCCAAAAAACTAACACATTAAAAAAAAAGAAGCAATATTGTAATAGATTCAATAAAGACTTTAAAACTGGTCCACATGAAAAAAACATCTTAATAGAAAAATCAGTATTGTCAACACATTAAGTTACTAAAAGAACAAGCTGTTGTTAAAGATTTCAATGCAGGAATTGTGATACCAAAATTAAGAAGGTTTGGGCTTCCCTGGTGGCGCAGTGGTTGAGAGTCTGCCTGCCAATGCAGGGGACACGAGTTCATACCCGGGCCCGGGAAGATCCCACATGTCGCAGAGCAGCTGGGCCCGTGAACCATGGCTGCTGAGCCTGCACATCCTGCGTGTCCAGAGCCTGTGCTCCGCAATGGGGGAGGCCACAACAGTAAGAGGCCCGCGTACCGCAAAAAAAAAAAAAAAAAAAATTACGAAGGTTTAAGGTGATGGTTAAATGGTATATTTAGAAATGTTTACACTATATTAGCATATCAGAAATGCCCCTAACAAAAATCTCTCCAGCCTTTTTTTTTCTGTTTTTTGTTTGTTTTGTTTTTTGGGCCACGACACATGACTTGTGGGATCTTAGTTCCCTGACCAGGGACTGAACCCAGGTTCCCAGAAGTGGAAGGGCCGAGTCCTAACCCCTGGACCGCCAGGGAATTCCCTCTCCAGCTTCTTTATCAAAGAGGAAATGCTTGCCTAGTATTTCTTTTTATTCAGGGATAATGAGATAACTGTGTTTTCCACTATAAAAGCTCAGTTTTTGTCCTTTGTCCATGGCATCCAAAGCTGTGTATGCCATTAATCCTTATTAAGCCAATTAATGATCCTCTTTAGCAAATAGATCCTTCTTGCAAATGTAAAAGTCTTATGGGAAGTGGGTATAAAGATCCTCACATGACCCTTAAAATAGTTCTTTTAATTTTGAAACCTTCCCAGCCTTAAGGGGCAATCACCTTTATATTAGTCTCTTCTCTGCCATCTGGGCTCCAAACCTTACAAACAAGAGTTTGCAGAAAAAGAAATAAGGTAATTGCTCAGTGGACTAGGCCCCTCATTACTTCTACTATGAAATAATTTAATATCTGATTATTTCATGTTAGCATAAGTATTCTCATTCTTACAAAAAATTTTCAATCAATAAAAAAGTAAAAAAAGAATATGCTGATAAGCACTATGCCTAGTGCTGTAAACATGAAGATGGGTAAGACAGGATTCCTTTTAGAAACTCATGATCTCACAGGGAAAATAAACACATAAGCTCAAACCGTAATGATAAAGTGCTGTGGAGGCACCATTAAGTAATAAAAGTACATGTCTTTTAAAACAGTCATTTCCTCCTTCTATCCACTCCCCAGCTATTTGTTGATTTTATAAATATTTGAGTTTGCTTGATGTCCACACGTTGGCTTTAAACATGATAGATGATGCACATAAGCAGGATCTAGTCCATACTTTGAAGGAGTTTATGCTCAGAGGAAATGGGTTGCAAAAATAGCTATATTTAAAGAAAGAAATGAATATGGGCAATGAGAGCTATAAGTTGGTATTGGAGCACAAAAGAGGGGAAAAGGTCTTCAAATTGGATCAGGGAAGGTGTTACTAGAGCAATGCTGTTTAAATGGGACCTCGAAGGGCCATTGGGTATCAATGACAGACATCTTGGAAAGAATAAGCTTGCAAAAGGAAAGAGGGCGAAAGGCACAACACAGGAAAAATGCTCTGAGTACCTGCAGAATACCAGTGGGAAGAGTAGGAGATTAGAGCCAGATCATCTAGGGCTTTAGAGGCCAAGCCAAGGATGACATGCCAAGCTACCATGTTACCACAGCAGTACTTTCAGAAAAGCTTTAGCCTGCAACAGAACCAACCACTTGAAGGGCTTGTGAAAACACAAGCTCCACCCCCATAGTTACTGATCCAAGATGTCCAGAGTAGGGCTGAGTATTTGTATTTTCAATAAGTTCAAAAGTGATGCTGGTATTTGTGAAACACTTCCGGAGAGTTAATCTGGTGATCGCGTGGAGGATGGCTTAGAAAGGGAGAGGGTAGAGATGGAAACACCAGTCAGAAGACAGTTATACACATCCAGGTGAAATGAGAGACTAAGCTGGAATCAATGGAAATAAGATAGTCAGTATTTTTGAATAAAAGTCTATATGATAGAAAGTGTAATACTGAATTAAAGTTACATATTGAGAGGAGTAACTTCCTTTCAAGTTGTATGAAAGGGTATCTTTTATTTCTTCTCCTAATGAATTGGCCTAGCAAAACAGAACTATACTGGGAAGTGTGTAAATATAAGAATATTTCTTTTAATATTAGAAATTATTATGATATATAGAGATAAAAACTTTGAGCTCATAATCTGGAATTTGATGAGACCACAAAAGGTGGAATCTAATCAATGCCTCTGCTCTCAGGAAAGGTTACCTCCAAAATCTATCAAGGTGTATAGTTTTATATTTAATTTATGAAGATCCTCAAGGGGATACTCTTAAGAGAGGTGAAGGCAGGGTTAGGGGCTCTGGAAGGTTCAAATAATAATTCCTAAGGTTTGGAGTTTAGACAAAAGCTTCCTCTTTATTATTATCATTCTAACCTCTACTAGTTATTTCTACTAATTAGATATTTAATAGATAATTGAGGCAATATTTTCCTTTTACATTTCCTAGAGATTTATCTTGCAATAAGATACAGTCTATCAAAAGACATACATTTGAATCACTACCATTTTTTGCAGTTTATGTAAGTTACAAATATAACTTCATTATATTTGGAATTTTTATAAAGCTTAATTTTTTATAAAATTAATTTGTTACTCATTTTGAAATATTAAAATTACTACTAAAATTTTGTTGCAAATCCTTTTTGTCTCCAACAAAGATTAGTGTGAGAATTATTACACAGATCAGAGTAAATCATTACAGAGCAAAGGTTCTCACCCAGGATGATTTTGCACACAGGTGACATTTGGTAGTGTCTGGAGACATTTTTGCTTGTCAGAACTGTATATGCTACTGGCATCTAGTGGACAGAGGCCAGAGATGCTACTAAACATCCAACAGTGTACAGGAGAGCCTCCCACAGCAAAGAATTATCCAGCGCAAAATGTCAATAGTGCTGCATTTCTAAGGAAATAAAGATCACTTAACACAAGTATTTAATGAGCATTTACTATTTTGTATCTAATGCACCCGATATATACTCATGAAAGTATAAGTCATAGTATCATCCACAGGGAGATTTCTTTAGTGTATGGAGGGAGTAGTTATCTTATATTTCATCATATATAAATTAGAATTATTGCCAAAGGATAAATGTTCTGAAAGAATATTTACTTTTCTTCTTCTTTTGCTTGTGTGTTTTTTGTAGAAATCTTGGTGGCAATTTACTGACAGAACTGAGCTTTGGAACGTTTCAGGCAGGTCATGGAATGCAGTTTTTACACAAGTTTTAAGTGAAATAGAAGATGAATACATGTAAAAAACTGTGTGTAAAAACATCATGCCGTTATTGGTTAGTTGGATGTAAGCCCAGTATGAATTCTGGAAAGTATGTCTTTTTTTTTTTTTTAACATCTTTATTGGGGTATAATTGTTTTACAATGGTGTTTTAGTTTCTGCTTTATAACAAAGTGAATCAGT
The DNA here is from genome assembly GCF_963924675.1 of Phocoena phocoena. Taxonomy (NCBI): domain Eukaryota; kingdom Metazoa; phylum Chordata; class Mammalia; order Artiodactyla; family Phocoenidae; genus Phocoena; species Phocoena phocoena. Next base: position 37,619,656 of record NC_089237.1, on the reverse strand, counting down.
TATACATATACATAGGTTCCCATATCTCTTCCTTCTTCCGTCTCCCTCCCTCCCACCCTCCCTAACCCACCCCTCCAGGCGGTCACAAAACACCCAGCTGATCTCCCTGTGCTATGCGGCTGCTTCCCACTACCTATCTACCTTATGTTTGGTAGTGTATATATGTCCATGTCTCTCTCTCACTTTGCCACAGCTCACCCTTCCCCCTCACCATATCGTCAAGTCCATTCTCTAGTAGGTCTGTGTCTTTATTCCTGTCTTACCCCTAGGTTCTTCATGACATTTTTTTCCTTAAATTCCATATATTTGTGTTAGCATACGGTATTTGTCTTTCTCTTTCTGACTGACTTCACTCTGTATGACAGACTCTAGGTCTATCCACCTCATTAAAAATAGCCCAATTTTGTTTCTTTTATTGGCTGAGTAATATTCCATTGTATATATGTGCCACATCTTCTTTATCCATTCATCCAATGATGGACACTTAGGTTGTTTCCATCTCCGGGCTATTGTAAATAGAGCTGCAATGAATATTCTGGTACATGACTCTTTTGAATTATGGTTTTCTCAGGTTATATACCCAGTAGTGGGATTGCTGGGTCATATGGTAGTTCTATTTGTAGTTTTTAAAGGAACCTCCATACTGTTCTCCATAGTGGCTCAACCAATTCACATTCCCACCAGCAGTGCAAGAGTGTTCCCTTTACTCCAGACCCTCTCCAGCATTTATTGTTTCTAGATTTTTTGATGATGGCCATTCTGACTGGTGTGAGATGATATCTCATTGTAGTTTGGGCTTGCATTTCTCTAATGATGAATGATGTTGAGCATTCTTTCATATGTTTGTTGGCAGTCTGTATATCTTCTTTGGAGAAATGTCTATTTAGGTCTTCTGCCCATTTTTGGATTGGGTTGTTTGTTTCTCTGTTATTGAGCTGCATGAGCTGCTTATAAATTCTGGAGATTAATCCTTTGTCATTTGCTTCATTTGCAAATATTTTCTCCCATTCTGAGGGTTGTCTTTTGGTCTTGTTTATGGTTTCCTTTGTTGTGCAAAAGCTTTAACGTTTCATTATGTCCCACTTGATTATTTTTGTTTTTATTTCCATTTCTCTAGGAGGTGGGTCAAAAAAGATCTTGCTGTGATTTATGTCATAGAGTGTTCGGCCTATGTTTTCCTCTAAGAGTTTAATAGTTTCTGGCCTTGCATTTAGGTCTTTAATCCATTTTGAGCTTATTTTTGTGTATGGTGTTATGGAGTGATCTAATCTCATACTTTTACATGTACCTGTCAAGTTTTCCCAGCACCATTTACTGAATAGGCGGTCCTTCCTCCATTGTACATTCCTGCCTCCTTTATCAAAAATAAGGTGACCATATGTGTGTGGGTTTACCTCTGGGCTTTCTGTCCTGTTCCATTTATCTATGTTTCTGTTTTTGAGCCAGTACCATACTGTCTTGATTACTATAGCTTTGTAGTATAGTCTGCAGTCAGGGAGCCTGATTCCTCCAGCTCCATTTTTCGTTCTTAAGATTGTTTTGGCTATTCGGGGTCTTTTGTGTTTCCATACAAAATTTGAAATTTTTGGTTCTAATTCTGTGAAAAATGTCAGTGGTAGTTTAATAGGGAATGCATTGAATCTGTAGATTGCTTTGGGTAGTAGAGTCATTTTCACAATGTTGATTCTTCCAATCCAAAAACATCGTATATCTCTCCATGTATTTGTATCATCTTTAATTTCTTTCATCAGTGTCTTATAATTTTCTGCATACAGGTCTTTTGTCTCCTTAGGTAGGTTTATTCCTAGATACTTTATTCTTTTTGTTGCAATGGTAAATGGGAGTGTTTTCTTGATTTCCATTTCAGATTTTTCATCATTAGTGTATGGGAATGCCAGAGATTTCTGTGCATTAATTTTATATCCTGCAACTTTACCAAATTCTTTGATTAGCTCTAGCTGTTTTATGGCAGCATCTTTAGGATTCTCTATGTATAGTATCATGTCATCTGCAAACAGTGACAACTTTACTTCTTCTTTTCCGATTTGGATTCCTTTTATTTCCTTTCCTTCTCTGATTGCTGTGGCTAAAACTTCCAAAGCTATGTTGAATAAGAGTGGTGAGAGTGGGCAGCCTTGTCTTGCTCCTGATCTTAGTGGAAATGCTTTCAGTTTTTCACCATTGAGGATGATGTTGGCTCTGGATTTGTCACATATGGCCTTTATTATGTTGAGGAAAGTTCCCTTTATGCGTACTTTCTGTAGGCTTTTTATCATAAATGGACATTGAATTTTGTTGAAAGCTTTCTCTGCATCTATTGAGATGATCATATTGTTTTTCTCCTTCAGTTTGTTGATATGGTTTACGACATTGTTTGATTGGCATATACTGAAGAATCCCTGTATTCTTGGAATAAATGCCACTTGATCATGGTGAATGATCCTTTTAATGTGCTGTTGGATTCTGTTTGCTAGTATTTTGTTGAGGATTTTTGCATCTATGTTCATCAGTGACATTGGCCTGTAGTTTTCCTTCTTTGTGACATCCTTGTCTGGTTTTGGTATCAAGGTGATGTTGGGTTCGTAGAAGGTATTTGGGAATGTTCCTCCTTCTGCTATATTTTGGAAGAGTTTGAGAAGGATAGGTGTTAGCTCTTCTCTAAATGTTTCATAGAATTTGCCTGTGAAGCCATCTGGTCCTGAGCTTTTGTTGTTGGAAGGTTTTTAATCACAGTTTCAATTTCAGTGCTTGTGATTGGTCTGTTCATATTTTCTATTTCTTCCTGATGCAGTCTTGGCAGGTTGTGCATTTCTAAGAATTTGTCCATTTCTTCCAGGTTGCCCTTTTTATTGGCATAGATTTGCTTGTAGTAATCTCTCATGATCTTTTGTATTTCTGCAGTGTCAGTTGTTACTTCTCCTTTTTCATTTCTAATTCTATTGATGAGTCTTCTCCCATTTTTTCTTGATGAATCTGGCTAATGGTTTATCTATTTTGTTTATCTTCTCAAAGAACCAGCTTTTAGTTTCATTGATCTTTGCTATTGCTTCCTTCATTTTTTTTTCATTTATTTCTGATATGATTTTGATGATTTCTTTCCTTCTGCTAACTTTGGGGTTTTTTTGTTCTTTTTTCTCTAATTGCTTTAGGTGCAAGGTTAAGTTGTTTATTCAAGATGCTTCCTGTCTCCTAAGGTGGGCTTGTATTGCTATAAACTTCCCTCTTAGAACTGCTTTTGCTGCATCCCATAGGTTTTGGGTCATTGTGTCTCCATTGTCATTTGTTTCTAGGTATTTCTTTAATTCGCCTTTGATTTCATCAGTGATCACTTCATTATTAATTTGTGTATTGTTTACCCTCCATGTGTTTGCATTTTTTACAGATCTTTTCCTGTAATGGATATCTAGTCTCAAAGCATTGAGGTTGAAAAAGATACTTGATACAATTTCAATTTTCTTAAATTTACCAAGGCTTGGTTTGTGACCCAAGATATGATCTATCCTGGAGAATGTTCCATGAGCACTTGAGAAAAATGTGTATTCTGTTGTTTTTGGATAGAATGTCCTATAAATATCACTTAAGTCCATCTTGCTTAATGTATCATTTAAAGCTTATGTTTCCTTATTTATTTTCATTTTGGATGATCTGTCCATTGGTGAAAGTGGGGTGTTAAAGTCTCCTACTATGAATGTGTTACTGTCGATTTCTCCTTTTATGGCTGTTAGTATTTGCCTTATGTATTGAGGTGCTCCTATGTTGGGTGCATAAATATTTACAATTGCTATATCTTCTTGGTTTGATCCCTTGATCATTATGTAGTGTCCTTCTTTGTCTCTTCTAATAGACTTTATTTTAAAGTCTATTTTGTCTGATATGAGAATTGCTACTCCAGCTTTCTTTTGTTTTCCATTTACATGGAATATCTTTTTCCATCCCCTTACTTTCAGTCTGTATGTATCTCTAGGTCTGAAGTGGGTCTCTTGTAGACAGCATATATATGGGTCTTGTTTTTATATCCATTCAGCCAATCTGTGTCTTTTGGTGGGAGCATTTAGTCCATTACATTTAAGGTAATTATCAATATGTATGTTCCTATTCCTATTTTCTAAATTGTTTTGTGTTCGTTATTGTAGGTCTTTTACTTCTCTTGTGTTTCTTGTCTAGAGAAGTTCCTTTAGCATTTGTTGTAAAGCTGGTTTGGTGGTGCTGAACTCTCTCAGCATTTGCTTGTCTGTAAAGGTTTTAATTTCTCCATCAAATCTGAATGAGATCCTTGCTGGGTAGTGTAATCTTGGTTGCAGTTTTTTCTCCTTCATCACTTTAAATATGTCCTGCCACTCCCTTCTGGCTTGCAGAGTTTCTGCTGAAAGATCAGCTGTTAACCTTATGGGGATTCCCTTGTGTGTTTTTTGTTGTTTTTCCCTTGCTGCTTTTAATATGCTTTCTTTGTATTTAATTTTTGACAGTTTGATTAATATGTGTCTTGGCGTATTTCTCCTTGGATTTATCCTGTATGGGACTCTCTGTGCTTCCTGGACTTGATTAACTATTTCCTTTCCCATAATAGGGAAACTTTCAACTATAATCTCTTCAAATATTTTCTCAGTCCTTTTCTTTTTCTCTTCTTCTGGAACCCCTATAATTCGAAATTTGGTGCGTTTAATGTTGTCCCAGAGGTCTCTGAGACTTTCCTCAGTTCTTTTCATTCTTTTTTCTGTATTTTGCTCTGCAGTGTTTATTTCTATTTCCACTATTTTATCTTCCAGGTTACTTCTCCGTTCTTCTGCCTCAGTTATTCTGCTATTGATCTCATCTGGAGTATTTTTAATTTCATTTATTGTGTTGTTCATCATTATTTGTTTCTTCTTTAGTTCTTCTAGGAACTTGTTAAATGTTTCTTGCATTTTGTCTATTCTATTTCCAAGATTTTGGATCATCTTTACTATCATTATTCTGAATTCTTTTTCAGGTAGACTGCCTATTTCCTCTTCATTTGTTAGTTCTGGTGTGTTTTTATCTTGCTCCTTCATCTGCAGTATGTTTTTCTGTCATCTCATTTTGCTTATCTTACTGTGTTTGAGGTCTCCTTTTTGCAGGCTGCAGGTTCGTAGTTCCCATTGTTTTTGGTGTCTGTCCCCAGTGGCTAAGGTTGGTTCAGTAGGCTTCCTGGTGTAGGGCACTAGTGCCTGTGTTCTGGTGGATGAGGCTGGATCTTGTCTTTCTGGTGGGCATGTCCACGTGTCGTGGTGTGTTTTGGGGTGTCTGTGGACTTATTATGATTTTAGGCAGCCTCTCTGCTAGTGGGTGGGTATGTGTTCCTGTTTTGCTAGTTGTTTTGGCATAGGATGTCCAGCACTGTAGCTTGCTGGTTGGTGAGTGAAGCTGGGTGCTGCCGTTGAGGTGGAGATCTCTGGGAGATTTTCGCCATTTGATATTATGTGGAGGTGGGAGGTCTTTTGTTGACCAGTGTCCTGAAGTTGGCTCTCCCACCTCAGAGGCACAGCAGTGACTCGTGGCTGTGCCATCAAGAGCCTTTCATCCCCTCAGCTCAGAATAAAAGGGAGAAAATGTAGAGAGAAATAATTAGTAGAAGTAGGAAGAAAGAAAGAAAGAAAGAAAGGAAGGAAGGAAGGAAGGAAGGAAGAAAGAAAGAAGAAATGAAGGAAAGAAGGAAAGAAAGAAAAAGGAAAGAAAGGAGGGAGAGATGGAGGGATGGAAGGAAAGAGGGATGGAGCAAGGGAGGAAGCAAGGAAGCAAGGAAGAAAGGAGGGAAGGAAGGTTAAATAAAGAAAGACTTAAGATAAAGTAAAATAAAATAAAGTAAAATATAATAAAGTTATTAAATTAAAAAAATAATTATTAAAAAAAATTAAAAAAAAAACACGGACAGATAGAACCTTAGGACAAATGGTGGAAGTAAAGCTATACAGACAATATCTCATACAGAAGCATACACATACACATTCACAAAAAGAGGAAAAGCGGAAAAAATCATAAATCTTGCTCTCAAAGTCCACCTCCTCAATTTGGGATGATTCGTTGTCTAAAGGAGGGAAGGGAGGAAAGAAAGAAAGAACGAAAGAAGATAAAATAAAGTTATTAAAATAAAAAATAATTATTACGAAAAAAATTAAGAAAAAAACGGAAGGGGAAAAAATCATAAATCTTGCTCTCAAAGTCCACCTCCTCAATTTAGAATGATTCGTTGTCTATTCATGTATTCCACAGATGCAGGGTACATAAAGTTGATTGTGGATCTTTAATCCTCTGCTTCTGAGGCTACTGGGAGAGATTTCCCTTTCTCTTCTTTGTTGTCACAGCTCCCAGGGGCTCAGCTTCGGATTTGGCCGCCCCTCTGCATGTAGGTCGCCAGAGGGCGTCTGTTTTCCGCTCAGACAGGACGGGGTTAAAGGAGCCATTGATTCGGTGGCTCTCGCTCACTCAGGCCGTGGGGAGCGAGGGGCACAGAGTGCGGGGCGAGCCTGCAGCGGCAGAGGCCGGCGTGACGTTGCACCAGCCTGAGGCTCGCCATGTGTTCTCCCGGGGCAGTTGTCCCTGGATCCCGGGAACCTGGCAGTGGCGGGCTGCACAGGCTCCCCGGAAGGGGGGTGTGGATAGTGACCTGTGCTCGCTCACAGGCTTCTTGGTGGTGGCAGCAGCAGCCTTAGCGTCTCCTGCCCATTTCTGGGGTCCGCGATTTTAGCCGCATCTCGCGCCCGTCTCTGGAGCTCATTTAAGCAGCGCTCTTAATCCCCTCTCCTCGTGCACCAGGAAACAAAGAGGGAAGAGAAAGTCTCTTGCCTCTTTGGCAGTTCCAGACTTTTCCCGGACTCCCTCCCAGCTAGCCATGGTGCACTAACCCCTTCAGGCTGTGTTCACGCCGTCAACCACCGTCCTCTCCCTGCGCTCCGACCAAAGCCCGAGCCTCAGCTCGCAGCCCCACCCGCCGCGGCGGGTGAGCAGGCAAGTCTCTCGGGCTGGTGAGTGCCGGTCAGCACCGATCCTCTGTGCGGGAATCTCCCCACTTTGCCCTCTGCCGCCCTGTTGCTGCGCTCTCCTCCGTGGCTCTGAAGCTGCCTGCCTCCGCCAGCCGCAGTCTCCGCCAGCGAAGGTGCTTCCTAGTGTGTGGAAACCTTTCCTCCTTTACAGCTCCCTCCCACTGGTGCAGGTCCCATCCCTATTCCTTTGTCTCTGATTTTTCTTGTTTTCTTTTGCCCTACCCAGGTACGTGGGGAGTTTCTTGCCTTTTGGAAAGTCTGAGGTCTTTTGCCAGCGTTCAGTAGGTGTTCTGTAGGAGTTGTTCCACATTTAGATGTATTTCTGGTGTATCTGTGGTGAGGAAGGTGATCTCCACGTCTTACTCTTCTGCCGTCTTCCCCTCGTCCATGGAAAGGATGTCTTGAGAGCCATTTATTCTTTTTTCAAATGAGGAAACTAAGGCACAAAGAGGCCAAGAGACTTGTTTAACTCATATATATGAAACTCTGTGCTTTCCATAGTACTGATCTTTGGCAGGGGCAATAAAAGGCACCAAGCAAAAACACTCAAATTAGCCTTGTCATGGAATCCCACTGATGCCTCTCCAATTTGCAAATGGTAAATGAAGTTCCACTTTTGAATTTAATTTTGATATCTGCTCATGTGCTAAGTTCCTAACTGCTTAAAATGTAAGCAACACAGAGCTGCAAAGAACTAAGTTTAGCACCAAATTCTTCAGGGAGCAAAAGGTGTGGGTTCTTTCCCAACCATTATTAGCTCTTTTAAATAGTAAAGCAGAAAGAATTCCTGAACAGCCAGCACAGGGCCTCTCCCCAGCCACCCAGAACATTATTTTTGGAAAAGCGTGTATTTCTGAAGTGAATTATCTGTGGCCAATAGGAACCTTTGTGGTATGGAAAAATACATTGTTTGTGTTCAGCTGTAGTGTGAAAAATATAATGAAAATACATTGCTGTAGCCTAATCCAATATACTTTCTTTGCTGACTACTCTTCAATAAGAAGTGTGGGTTTTATACCCCTTCAGCTCAAAAATTCTGTGATTTCTCATGACACAAGGAAATGATAGCGGGTACGTTCAATGGCCTGAAGGCGATTTTAGACTCAAGGTAAAGAGCTCTTCTACACCTGGCTTTGGAAAAGACTCTCACCTCTCTTGTGGTTCAGAAACCCAGTTTCACACAGTTCACACATTTTTGGTTAATGAAGATGTTGAGGCTGTGTCTGGAGCTGGATTAGAAATTCCTCAAGATGCCTATCTTTAGTGGCCTCCTTCCTTTGCCTTGTTAGTTTGCTGATGCCTACCTTGGGCAGAGAGCACCAAGGGTCAGTTTTTCTCTTGCCAGCACACCAGAGAGAATGCTCATAAGGTCCCTTCTCCAGGAGGTTTTAGTAGCCTCAATACAATGTCTTAAACTCACCACCTTTCCTAAACATCCTATAACACCAAGAGTTCCTTATAAGAATCAGAGTTTCACTATAGGTATGTGGGCAACACAGAAAATACATTTTGGAGAACAATCAATCAATCAATCACAGTTTAAAAATTAATGAATTCATTCAAAAACATTCACTGAGTGCCATGCCCACTGTGTGTCAGCACTGTACTAACTGCTGGGGATACAAAGACACAGAGGGCAGGGACTTTGTCCCCAAGAAGCTTTCATACCGGAAGGAGAAAGATGGATGTTGATGGGAAAACATATATGAGAGCCATTCTAGCATCTATGCAGCAGGGTGACAAGCTGAGGGAAGGGGGTGATGAAGTAGAAAATTGGTGGTAGGTTAGAAAAGTTGGTAAGGGAAGAGGCACCAACTTGTTCCTTTTGAATTTGTGTTCCTCTTAAATGACAGAAAAAGGTAGTGAAAGAATCAGAACTATCTGGTGTTGGAAATAAATTAGTACTGTACTCCTGAAACTCATTCACAGTTACTTTCAAAAGATTGTCACAATATAGTAAGTCTTTGTTTTGGGCTAAGTATTTCTTATAGACAAAGCTAATTTGCTTCTGGAAACATTTGGCATTGTGAGATATAAACTTTATTGCATCTCTTTCCAAAGGCAAGCCACCAAGGCAAGATGCCACCCTCGAGTTAAGTCATTTTACTACATATAATGACATAATACTGGGGTGTTTATAAGTTGCCTGCATTAAATACGTTTGAAAAAGGGCCCCAGCTGAGCTGGATTTATCATGAATTCAATGAAGCTTAGGCTTCACGGCTCCTCACTTTTATAGGTTCCTTGCAAGGTCTTGAGAGGGGTCCTAGCGAATTTGTATTCATAATTTTGCATATTTTTATTTGATAGGATTTCCCAAAGTAGAAGAAGTTCAGGCCCCACAAAACCTTGATTCATCACCGGGTTTCAGGTAATTATAAGTCAGTAGATTTCTTGAATGAAGCCTCTATGTTATTGACAGACATCAGGTGAAGTAGTTAGCAGTGTGGTAGTCTATTTTAAATCCGAAATCTATCTCAAAGATGAGCCAAGAGCTTATTAATTAATAAAGTACCACTTTTTGAATGGTGGTAGTAATCATATCTCTTTCATATAAAATCAGGAGTGAAATATATTATGGAAAAGCAGCAGTGGTTGATAACCCTAAATGTTAAGTATACTTTTTTCTCTGACTTTAAAGTGTTTCTCCTTCATTCACCTATGCAGGTTCAGACTGCTGGCTTATTTTTTAAAATGCTTTTAGTCACTTCATTGGTTCTAACAATACAAGCTCCATGATATTAGAAACTGAATTACTCAACAATGTAGAAAGTCTTTATAACTTAACCAGACAGAGCACATTCACATGCTGGCTTGTCTGTGGTAAATCAATATTGTACCAAGAACGTAAGCACTAAGAGGGATAAGAGAAAAATCAAAGCCTTATCCCTAGTGAGTTATTTACCCCATTGTTGAGAATATCAATGAGGGAGGTGTGGCCACACTACGAAGGCAAATTGAGCTGCCCTCACAGAGCCGCCCTAATGCTCCCCTAGTCAACTAGCTTTTGTTTCCTTTAGATAGCTATGTACACACAAAAGCTTACACACTTCAGGGTGCTGGCATCACTTTTTGCTATGTACTAGAATCCTGGCATCTTCTCAGATTTAGAAATGTATAACGCTAAAAATAACTTGGGTCTGCCCTTTGGGGTGATTCAGGGTGGCTGTTTTATTTTTAATAGTTCAAAATTCTGAGATTGTCACACCTAGCAACTACTATACTTTTCTTTTCACAACTGCATCTTATTCTTCCCACCTGTAGTATTTTCTCCCATTCTATAGGTTTTGTCACTTTCTTGATAGTGTCCTTTGAAGCACAAACTGTTTAATTTTTATAAAATCCCATTCATCTATTTTTCCTTTGGTTGTTTGTGCTTCTGGTAGCATATCTAAGAAACTGTTGTCTAATGCAATGTCATAAAGATTTACTCCTGTGTTTTCTTCTAAGTGGTTTATAGCCTGAGCTCTTACATTTAGATATTTGATCCATCTAGATCAAATTAATTTTAATATATGGTTTGAAGTGTAGGAGTCCAGCTTCATTATTTCGTGTGTGGATGTACAGGTGTCCCAGCATCATTTGAAAAGACTGTTCTTTCTATGTTGAATTGCTTTGGCACTCTTGTTGAAAATCAATAGACCATAAATATGAGGGTTTATTTCTATACTGTCAATTCTGTTCCATTGATTTTCATGTCTGTTCTTATTCCAGTACCACAATGTGATTTCAGTAGCTTTGAACTGAGTTTTGAAACCAGGATGTGTGAATCCTCCCACTTTGTTCTTTACCAACATTCTTTTGGTTAATCTGTTTCCTTGAATTGCCATATGAATTTTAGAATTAGCTTGGCAATTTCTGGGAAGAAGTCAGCTGGGATTTTGACAGGAATTGCAATGGAACCAGAGGTCGATTTGGGAAGTAGTGACATTTTAATAAGTTTATCTTCCAGTCCATGAATCCAGCATGTCTTTATATTTATTTAGAGCTTCTTCAAGTTCTTTCAACAGTTTTGTGCTTTTCAGTGTGAATCTTGCACTTACTTGGTTAAATTTTTTCCTAGGTATTTTATTTGTTTTGATGCTATTACACAAGGAATTGTTTTCTTAATTTCTTTTCTGGATTACTCATTGCTGGTGTGTAGAAATAATATTGATCTTATATCCTACAACCTTGCTGAACTCATTTATTAATGCTAACAGTTATTTCCCTGGATTGCCAGGAATATCTCTGTGGTCTTCCAGTTTCCCAGGAATACAATGGAACATTTCAAAGTCTCTGTGGACATCTCATTCCTCAGCTTTTCTTTTTAAGCTTTTAGTTTGGGCTGTTTTTTGCCCCAAAATGTTATCCATTGCCTCATGCAACCACCATGTTAAAATATTTGCTTCAAAAGGTTTTCCAGAAATGCCACATGAGGAGAGGCTTTTCTCACTAGACAGCTCTCAGTCAGGTCAAAGGCAATCCTTTCAAGTGAGGTCTTCCAGGGGACCACCAGATATGTAAAACAATGACAGTTCTTTGGGAATGAGGCTTTGAAGGACCTCCCAGTCCATCTTGCTCCTTCTGGTATCAGGGATGTGGGCTTTTTTTCAAGGTTACCCCTGTCATGGAGAGCAAAGTTCAAGGACAAGTTAAAGGAACACAGATCTCATTGTTCTTACAGAAATTAATTTGTTTTCCTTTAATAAGTTGCTTCCCAATTTGCTGCAAGCCTGTTGGTTAAATTTCCAGAGTTCAGAAGAAGTTGATTCTGACCATTTTTTCCACTTTTGTTGTTGTTGTTGTTATTGTTATTGTTGCTTCTATGGAGGGATGAATTTTCAGATGTCTTTCCTCCATCATTTTTACTGATTTTCTTGCAATACTTTTTAATATCTCTAAAGTCTCAATGGCCATAGCCTAATTAAATATTTTTCATGGGAGATGATTAAGGAAAAAATAAATAAACAGAGAAATAAATAAACAAATAAAAAGAGAAAATATAATTCTCATAGAGGCTTTCCCAGGTGGGTAGATTAAGGTTGAAAAGGTATTCCTATATTTAGTGGTCTCAAAATTAAGGTTAAAGTAACAGATGTTTTAAAACCACAACCCCCCCCTTTTTTTCATTCATGTTAAACACAGGCTTTAGAGTCAGAACTGAGTTCAAATTCCAGCTCTGCTTCTTTCTAGCTTGATTACTTAGGACAAGTTATGTAACTTCTCTGTGCCTCAGTTTCCTCATTTGTACAATGGGGTAATATATCTATCACATGAATAGACACTCAACATCATCAGCTATTACAGAATTGCAAAATGTGGCAAAAACCACAAGATGCAACTACACACCTACGAGAAAGGACAAATTTAAAAAAAAAAAACAAATATAAGGATCAGGTGAAGATGTGGAGCAACTGTAACTCTCATAGACTGCTAGTGGGAAAGCAAAATGGCACAGGCACTTTAGAAAACAGTTTAGCAGTTTCTTAAAATGTTAAATATGCACTTAGCATATGATGAAGCATTCCCACCCTTAGGTATTTTACCCCAAAGAAACGAAAACATATGCTCACACAAAACATATGTTCACACACACATGTGAGTGTTTTCAGAGGCTTTGTTCATAATAGCCAAAAAACTAGAAAACATTTCAAATGTCCATCAAACTATGAATGTGAAAACAAAATGTGAATCCACACAACTAGAATACTACTCAGCAATAAAAAGGAATGAACTACTGACACGTGCAACAAAACAGATGAATCTCCAAAGAGATTGGCTAACTGAAAGAAGCCAAAAACAAAAGGCTACATACCACGTGATTTCATTTGTAAGATATTCTGTAAAAGGCAACATTATATGGACAAAAATCAGATTCGTGGTTGCCAGGGGCTGGTAGTGGGAGGAGGATGGATTGAGTACAAAGAGACATGAGGGGTCTTTTGGGAGTGCAGAAGTTTTCTTCACCTAAAATGTGGTTGTGGCTATAGAACTATATGTTTGTCAAAACACATCACACTCTATATTTAAAAATAGTGAATTTTGTTAAATGAAAATTATACATAAATAAACCTGACATAAGAAAATAATAAAACAAACCTAAAAAAACTACTGAGTGAAAATAAATGTAAGAAAAATCAACTTACAGTTTTTCAAATTCAAGGGTCATCATGAGGATGCTTTCAATTGTTGTATGTGACACTTGTGTTGTCCCCATTCTATGAAGGAGAAGGCTTAACATGCATGGTACAAAACTGAAAGACAAAAATTCTAAACCTAAAAAGATACTTAACATGTGATTGCTTCAATTCTGGCTTCTTACTTGCCATAGATGATAATTCCAAAGAGCTCTTATTGAAGACATTTAAATTTGCATCTTGAAATTAATGATTTGGTGCTGAACAGTACAATAATTTTTTATTATTCTAACTTCTCTAACTTCTGCAATTTTCAATTGCATCTACCTCTTTTGATCACTCTTTAAAAAAAATAATGTACCCCTTATTCTTTCTTGCTTTCCGGGATAAATAATATTCCTACATGCATCTACATGTTCCATATCTATACGTGTTCTTCAACACTGTTCTCATTCTCTGCTGGCTGTCTTACCCATATATATTCTTTCTTAATCCTTTTCTTTGCCAATAACTCTTATTTTCAATAACCCAGTTAAAATCTAACTTATGACTTTTTAGCCAAAGTACTCAATCTTTGACTAAAGTAAAAAAGAGCAGAAATTATCTCATTAGTTATGAAACTGTTGCAATACTTACAAATATTTTAATGCTGGCAATTTAAAAAGATAAGAATCTTCAACTGTTGTCAAAGGATTATGATTGAGAATTCTGAAAAATAGGAATGGAATTAAAATTATCTGAATTTTCACTCACCTCCATGAAAGCTTATATTCATTTTTTTTGGTATGTAGCTTGAAGGTTACAAAATAAATCATTTTCTGTCTTTACCTATAAATCAGCCTTAGAATCTGCAAAACACTCTTTCATTGGAAACTACCAAGGTCTCTAGATGATAAAGTGGAGAAGAAAAACAAACACACAAACAAACAACAACAACAAAAACAGTGGCAAGCAAAGAAAAAATATGCCAAAGAACGTTTCAGGTTAAAAACCCTAGAAGTGAGTATGCTGGTAGGAAGCCCTTGCTCTGTAAAAAAGTACTATTTCTAGTGTCCTCCATAATTCAAGGTGTTTTTCTTTCTACAATTTTTTTTTTAAATTTCATGATTTAAACTACCCAGTTAAATACAAAAATAGGGCTAATTCCTTGGTTCTGGAACCAAAGAAGAAGAGGTAAGTCCAAGAGGAACTGGTGAAAGCCATACTCCTATCACATAGTCCCATGTGTATTCTTGTATCATAGCTTTTCTTACTGTGTATGTTATCACCTGTTCACTTGTCACTCTCCTAGATTGTCAGCAACTTGAGAGCAGGGACCACACTTTATTGTCATCATTATTCCTGTGCCTAACATAGTGCCTAATATTTACTAGGTATTTAATAAATGTTTGCTGAATAAATAAATAAAATTTTGTTTATATATCAATAAAATAAACAAATTAATTTTGGGAAACAAAATTTTATTCCAAAATGCTGGAGTAGATTTTCTTCTTAGTTCTTTCTTTCTATTTTTTTTGTTTGTTTGTTTCTTAGTTCTTTAAAACAAATACGGGGAAAAAACAAAAAAAAAATGGAAGAATATCTAACTTTAGGTTAATTCAAGAATTATTAGCATACTTTTGCAGAATATTATAAAGATAATTATCAAAACTAATATCTTTTGGGTTACCAGGCATCTGTGATCAGCATTTCACATTTATTCTTTACAGTAACCTTATGTGATAGATATATTACCCCATTGTAATAGACACATGAATAGACACTCTTTTGAAATGAAGTGTCTGTTCAAATCCATTTTTTAATTGGATACTTATATTGGGTTTCAAGAGTGCTTTCTATTAAAAGCAATGGAGAAAGTCCTTTCTCTCAGATATGTGTATAATAAATATCTTCTCCTGGGACTGTGACTTATTTTCATTGTATTAAAGTGTCTCTGAAGGCTAGAAGTTTTAAATTTTTGATGAACTCTAATTTAGCAATTTTTCTTTTTTCCTCATATTTATTTAATTTATTTATTTGGTTGTGCTGGGTCTTAGTTGCAGCAGATGGGCTCCTTAGTTGTGGCTCCTGAGTTTCTTAGTTGTGGCATGTGAACTCTTAGTTGTGGCATGCATATGGGATCTAGTTCCCTGACCAGGAATCGACCACGGGCCCCCTACTTTGGGAACTTGGAGTCTTAACCCCCAGGGCAGTCCCTTAGCAATTTTTCTTAGATGGTTTGTGCTTTTTTGTGTCTTATCTAAGAAATGTTTGTCTGAGACCCCATTATGTAACCCAAAACCACAAAGATTTTCTCCTATGTTTTCTTTCAGAAGTTATATCATTACATTTAGGTCTATGATTCATTTTGAGTTAATTTTCATACATGTTGTGAGGGAAGGGCCAAGTTTCTTTTTTTTCAGTTTAAAAAACTATTTCTGTAGGACCCTATTGTGACAGTTAATTACACAACTTACTGCACCTTAAATTGTGCCATCCCCCCTCCAATATGGCAAGCTAATAGAAACTTTCTGTTATGCCAAGGCTCGTTGAGGGCATTGCATGAGTTTAGTATGCGGAAATGCCCTGCGTTTAGCAGTCTGTTCCAACCATCTTTGTCAGGTCAGCTGACAAATGACTGTCTTCACCACGCCGTCACACACTGGTCACTGCTCTAGTCTCACCTCCCTCAGCCTCCCACAGCATCTGCCACAATTGCGATCCCTCTCTTGTCAGCTAGAGGTCCTCCTCTCTGGATATTAAAACTTATTTCCCTATGTAACTACAATACTGTTAACACACAATATTGAAGAAATTATATTCCTACACAATAATATTACCTAATAAGGAGTTGCTATTCAAATTTCCCCAATTGTCTCTCTCATATAATATCATTTCTTTTAACAGGTTTTTGAGGTATAATTGACAAACAATAATCTGTGTTCACACACACACACACATACACCCCATGAAGACTTCACCAAAATCAAAATGTCCATCACCTCAGAAAGTTTCTTAATGTCTTTTTGTAATTCTTCCTTCCCATCATTCCTTGCCCTTCCCAATGGCCATGCAACCATTGATCTGCTTTCTATTTGCCTTTTCTAGAATTTTGTGTAAATGGAATCATACAGTGTATTCTTTTTTCTAACTGGCTTCAAACTCAGTGTGAATATTTAAATCTTCAGCCATATTGTTGTATATATCAGTAATTCATTTCTGTTTATTGCTGAATAGTATTCCATTACATGGATGTACCACCATTTATCTATTCACCATTGATGGACATTTGAGTTGTTTCAGTCTTTGTCTATTACAGATCAAGTTCCTATGAATATTTGTGTACAAGTCTTTGTATGGATATATACTTCCATGTCTCTTGGGTAAATACCTGCAAGTAGAATGGCTGGATCATTGGTGAGTGTATGTTTAAGTTTTTAAAAAAATACCTATTTTCCATAGTGGTTTGATCATTTTACATCTCTACCAGCAGTGTATGAGAGTTGCATTTTCTTCACGTTGTGGCCAACACTAGTTATGCTCAGTATTTTTAATTTTAGATAGTTTAATAAGTGTGTAGTTGTATCTCACTGTAGCATTCCTAATGATTAATCATGTCAAACATTTTTTCATATGCTTATTTTCCATCTGTATATCTTTGAATCTTTTATCTATATTTTTCTGGAGTTTTGAGAGTCCTTTATATATTCTGGAAATTAGTCCTTTATCCAATATGTAAGTTGCTACATATTTTCTCCCATTCTGTGACTCATCTTTTCATTCTCTCAGGAATGTCTTTTGCAAGGCAGAAATTCCTAATTTTGATGGTGTCTAATTTGTCTATTTTTTTCGTTTATAGATTATGCTTTTGGTATTGTATCTACGAAATCTTGCCCTAGTCAAGGTCATAAAATTTTTCACCTCTTTGGTTCTAGAAGTTTTATACTTTTATGTTTTATAGTTTTATGTTTTACATTTAGATCTTTGAACCAATTTGAGTTCATTTCTGTATATGGTTTGGATGGAAATTCTTTTTTTTTTCTTTTTGCACCTAGATATTCAATTGTTCAAGCATCATTTGTTGAAAAGACTATCGTTTCTCCACTTAAATGCCTTTGAACCTGAAAATCAGTTGTCCACATCTTCTGAACTTTCTATTCTGTTCCTTTGATCTTTTTGTCTATCTTTACACTACTATCACAATGTCTTCAAAGTGTAGATTCATAAGCCTTGAAATCAGTTACTGTTAGTTCTTCAACTTTGTTCTTTTTCAAAGTTGTTTTAGTTATTCTAAATTTAATTTCCATATGAATTTTAGAATTAGCTTGTCAATTTCTATAGAAAAGCCTACTGGTATTTTGATCTATAAATCGATTTTGGGGAGAATTGATGTCTTAATAATATTGAGTCTTCTGAACCATGAATACATTATATCTCTCCATTTAATTAGGTCTTCCTTAATTTCCGCCAGCAATATTTTACAGTTTTCAGTGTGCAAGTCTTTTACATCTTTTGTCAGATTTATTCTACGTATTTTATATGTTTCATTATATTATAAGTAGTATTTTAAAACTTTGATCTCTGATTGTTTGTTGAGATAAATTAATCTTTTTGTATGTTGATCTTGTACGCTGCAAACTTGATAAACTCATTTATTAGTTCCAGTAGCAATTTTGTAGATTCTCTCAGGCTTTCTATATAATCATGTTATCAGCAAATAACGATAGTGTTACTTCTTCCTTTCCATTCTGAATATTTCTTTTATTTTTGTTGTCCTGTTGCACTGCCTAGAACCTACAGTGCACTGTCAAATAGAAGTAATGAGAGCACACATCCTTGCCTTTGTCCTGATCCTGGAGAGAAAGTACTTTGTCTCTCACTATTAAATATGATGTTAGGCTTTTTGTAGAAGTCATTTATCAGGTTGAGGAAGTCTGCTTCCATTCCTAGTCTACTGAGGGATGTTTTTTCTTTAATCAGGAATGGATGTTAGATTCTTTCATTCTTTTCCTGCATCAATTGCAATGATTATGTGATTTTTCTCTTCTTTTCTTTTCTTAATTTGTTTATTTATGTCTGGCTGCATTGGGTCTTCATTGCTGCATGCAGTCTTTCTCTAGTTGTGGAGAGCAGGGACTACTCTTCGTTCCAGTATGCAGGCTTAACATTGCGGTAGCTTCTCTAGTTGCAGAGCACAGGCTCTAGGTGCACGGGCTTCACTAGTTGTGGTACATGGGTTCAGTAGTTGTGGCTCACGGGCTCTAGAGTGCAGGCTCAGTAGTTGTGGTGCATGGGCTTAGTTGCTCAGTGGCATGTGGGATTTCCCGGACCAGGGCTCAAACCCATGTCCTCTGCACTGGCAGGTGGATTCTTAACCACTGCCCCACGAGAAATGTCCTGATTTTTCTTTTTTAGTGTACTAAGTTGGGTAAATAGATTTTCATATATTAAATGAACCTTTCATTCTTGAGATAAACTTCACTTGGTCATGCTGTATCATCTTTTTATATATTATTGGATTTGATACACTAAAATTTTGTGAAGAATTTTTGCCTGTTTGTTCATGAGAGATATTGGTCTATAGTTTTCTTGTAATGTCATTGTGTAATCTTTTTTTTTTTTTTTTTTTTTTTTTGCGGTATGCAAGCCTCTCACTGTTGTTGCCTCTCCCGTTGTGGAGCACAGGCTCCGGACACGCATGCTCAGCAGCCATGGCTCATGGGCCCAGCCGCTCCATGGCATGTGGGATCTTCCCAGACAGGGACACGAACTTGTGACCCCTGCATCGGCAGGCGACTCTCAACCACTGCACCACCAGGGAAGCCCCATTGTGTAGTCTTGGTATGGTGAATGTTTGCCTTATAAATAAGTTGGGAAGTATTCCCTTCTCTTCAACTTTCTGGTAGAGTTTCTGTAGAATTGGCATTATTTTATTCCTTAAATGTTTGGTAGAATTTATCAGTTAAGCAACCTGGACTTAAAGCTTTCTTTGTTGGAAGGTTTTAAACTGCACATCCAATTTCTTTATTATCTTTATTCTTGAATAAACTTTAGTAGAGCATGTCTTTCAAGGAATTTGTCCATTTCATCTTGAATTTATTGTTATAAAGTATTCTATAATATTCTCTTATTATCCTTTTAATATCTATAGTACTTTTCTATTTTGCAGTTTATTTATTTCTACTTTGATCTTTATTGTGTTCTTTCTTCTCTTACTCAGTGATTAATTTGCTTTCATTTTTCCAGTTTAATGTGGCAGTTGAGGAAGTTGAGTACAGCATTAGCAATAGCCCACATGTTGGCATATTATGTTTTCAGTTTCAGTGAGTTCAAAATAGTTTCTGATTTCCCTTTTGATTTCTTTTTTGACTGTAAAGTTACTGAGAAGTTTGTTGTTTAGTTTCCAAATATTTGGAGCTTTTTCAGATTTCTTAATTTCTAATTTAATTCCATTGTGGTCAGAGACATATATTGATTGTCTAAAATCCTTTAAAAATTTTTTTTAAGTATTTCTTTTTAATTTATTTGTTTGCTGCTTTGGGTCGTTTTTGCTTTCCCTGGGCTTTCTCTCATTGCAGCAATCAGGGGCTACTCTTCACTGCAGTGAACCGGCTTCTCATTGGATGGCTTATATTGTTGCAGAGCACAAGCTCTAGGTGCGTGGGCTTCAGTAGCTGTGGCACACAAGCTCTAGAGTGCAGGCTCAGTAGTTGTGGCATACAGGCTTAGTTGCTGTGCAGCATGTGGGATCTTCCCAGACCAGGGATTGAACCCATGTCCCTGCATTGGCAGGCAGATTCTTAACCACTGAACCATCTGGGAAGTCCCAATTCCAGTATTCTTAATCTTTTGTTTAGATCCATATTCTAAACTGGTGTCATTTTCCTTCTGCTTAAAAATTCTTATTTTAATATTTCCTACAGTGAAAGTCTACTAGCAATGAATTATTTCAGCTTTTGTATGTCTGAGACAGTCTGTATTTTACTTTTGTTTTGACAGATCTGGGTGTAGAATTCTAGTTTGATAGAACTCAATTCACTACTTTAAAGATGTTATTACACTGAGTTCTCATTTACATTGTTTCCAACAAGAATTCTGCTGTCATTGTTATCTTTATTCCTCTGTTTGTAGTGTATAGTTTTTTTCCTCTGGCTGCTTTTAAATTTTTCTCTTTATTGCTGGTTTTGAGCAATTTGACTATTTTTGTGCCTTGGTGTTGTTTTCTCCATGTTTCTTATGCTTAAAGTTCATTTATCTTCTTGACATTGTGGTTTTATAGTGTTTACCAATTTGGAAAAATTTGGGGTATTATTTCTTCAAATTTTTGTATTTCTCCTCTCCTTCATGGACTCTAAGTACACATGTATTAGGCCACTTGAAGTTGTTGCACAACTCACTGATGCTATATTCATTTTTGTTGTTGTTTTGTTTTGTTACTCTTTTTGTTTCATTTTGGATAGTTTCTATTACTATGCCTTAATGTTCACTGACTCTTTCTTCTGCAGTGTCTAATCTGTCATTAACCTCGTTCAATGTCTTTTTCATTTAGACATTGTTTTTAATCTCTAGAAACTCAATTTGTATCTGTTTTATATTTTCCATGCCTGCACTTAACATTTTCAGTGTTTAGTCTGGGTTTTTTGACATATGAAATACAGTTATAATAACTTTTAATCATGTAAAATAACTTTTTAAATGTTCTTTTCTGCCAATTCTAACATCTGTATAGACTATGGGTTAGTTTTGATTGGTTGCCTTTTCTCCTCAGTATGGGTCATATTTTCCTACTTCTTTGCATGCTTGGAAATTTTTCATATGATCCCAGGTATTGTGAGTTTTAGTTTATTGTGTGTTATATATATTTATATTCTTGTAAAATGCTTGGGCTTTGTTTTGGGTGAAATTAAGTTACTCAAAACAATTTTATTCTTTTAGGTCTAGCTTTTAAGATTTGTTGGGTAGGAGTCCAAGTAGCCTTTAGTCTGGAGCTCATTATTTGCAACTACTGAGGCAGATCCTTTCTGAGTATCATGAGGTTTTCCAGTCTGACTTGTAGGAACAGGTACTATTCCTACAACCCTGTGTGATATCCAGTTATTCTTATTATTAATCCTTTCATGTGGTTCTTTTCCTGGCATCAAGTAATTCCTCACACAAATATACTGACCAATATTTTGTTGAATTCTCAAGAGATCCCTCTGCATATCTCCAGAGTTCTTTGTCTGTGCACTTCTTTTCTCTCTGATACTCTGCTTTGTGAACTCTAGTTATCCTGGTTTCCCAGACACTCAGCTCCATTTCCTCAGTCAGGGACTCCACCAGTCTCTGCCTGTACTTCTCTTCCCTGTACCATGACCTGGAAATTCTCTCAGAGAGGTAAGTTAGGGCAATTATAGGGATCACTTCATTTATTTCCCATCTCCTGGGGATCACTAAACTTTATTGCCTGAGGTGCAGTTTCTTGAAAACTGTTGTTTCATATGTTCTGCCTGATTTTTTCATTGTTTTAGGTGGGAGGTTAAATTGGTCCTTGTTACTTCATCTTGGCCAGAATCCAATAATATTCTTTCAGTCTGTTTTGTTTTGATACAGGGTCCAATTAAAGATTAGGCATTACATGTCACGTCTTTGCTTCCTTTAATGTAGAATATCTCCTTACTATTTTTTTTTTTGGTCTTTTATGACATTGGCATTTTTGAAGAGTCTTAGCAAGTTGTCTTGTAAATTGCCCCACAATCTGGATTTGTCTGTTTCCTGATTAGATTGAAAGTAAACATTTTGGGGAAGAATACTATATAGGTGATGTATTCTTCATATTTCATCATATCAGGTGTCCAAGTGCTAAGTTTGATCACCTGATTAAGGTGGTATCTTCCATATCTCTCCATTGTAAAGTTATTTTTCCCCTTGGTAATTGATAAATAATATGTGGGGTGATACTTTGGGATCAGTGAAGATCCTACTTTCAAACACCTCTTCACCCTACTGTGCATCAATGATAATCCTTGTCTAAATTGATTATTACATTCATACTTGCAAAATGACACTTTCCCAATTCTATAATTCCTTTTACATTTATTAGCTGACATTATTCTATAAAGAAGAGCTCCCCCACTTTTCATTTTGAGTATCATTATGAACGTATGTACCTTTTAAAAAATTAATGATGTTATACCTTATTATAATGTGATAATATTATTCTTTGGAATGTTCCTTTTGTCCAGATTTGGCCAATGCAATCTCTGTTATGTTTAACCACACGATGCTTTTTTACTACTAGAATAATTTCTAATATATTACTACTCACAAATAGGAACTGAGAAACGGACTCCAGAAGGTACGGTCTTATTCAGACTCTTCTTAGAAGTCTGCCTTCCTCCTGTGTACTCTTAACCCAAAGTGAGACTTTCGGGTTGGAAGGATATACATCTGAATTAAACTACAGATCAATGTCACCAAATTCTAATCTCTATTCCCTTTTTTCTAGGCATACTGTACATTCTGCAATCCTAATTCTTCTGTTGGGCACCTCTCTCCTCCTCTATATTTATTTACAACAGTCAAGAGTAGCAATTGGCCAACTGGCCCCTATCCAGTTCTCCAGTCCATATGCCCCAAGAACTCCTTTTTACACTGGTCTGTGGTGGCCTTGTACTACCTCTTCTACCTACTCAAGTAACTCTTTTACCACGAATTTAATTACCTGTGTTTCCATTTATAGGATCTTACTTAACCGTATGGCCTGCTGCCTCTGCCAATTTAAAAATACTATTGAGGTTTTCTGTAAGACAGTCAAGTTGTGTTGTGAGAATGAATGCCTAACAGACGTCACACATTGTGGTGAGTCTCCATTGCAGGATAATAAATTATTAATTTAATTCTTTAATTTTTAATCAATGATGATAAATTTTAAAATTAATGATGTAATTGCATTATTTTAATTCATTCATTCCGAGTTCCAGTTCCCTATGTTTCTAAGAACTACCACCTTGCTAAAAATCAGATTCTTGGTTACATTATTAAGCTAATAATAGCTCAGTTACATTGTTAGCTTAATAATGTAACTGATCCGCATACATAAAGGAACAAGAGAAAGGAATGGAAGGGGGAAGGGAATTAACATTAATGGTCACATATCCTATGCTGTGCTCTCTGCAAATGAGAACTTATTCATATAGCGCATAACAGTTTGTAAACTGACTTTATATACATTAGGTCTCAAGTACCCTTTGTCTTATAGGACAGGTATAAATATATTTTTGTTCATTTTGTTTGTTTCTGCAATTTTATAAAGAGTACAAGTGATGCTGTTTTATGTCCTATTTGGAGCCTGAGAGTTTCTGGTTCCATAACCAGAAGCTGCTACCTAGCCCTCCTAATGGATGGGAGATATAGTTTATTCTTAGACTGTCAACCTCTGAACTTGCTCTGAATCTTAAGCTTTTCTATCCAGAAAACACTCAGGGGCTTTCAACTCTTTTTCTATATATTAGATTTATTGGCACTAACTTGATAACTTCCAAAATGTGCTTTCATGCCCACGTAGCTTGAATACAAGTCTCTTTCAGTGATCTAGAGCACATCATAAATAATAACACTTTGCTACTTTTATAAAGAAAATATTGCTGATTTTTCAACACAATTTTTTTTTTTTGTCCATGCCACACAGTTTGTGGGATCTTAGTTCCCCAACCAGGGATTGAATCCTGGCCACAGCAGGGAAAGTGCCTGGTCCTAACCACTAGACCACCAGGGAACTCCCCCAAACAATTTTTTTACTAATTATATTACTCCCTTCTCCCCCAGAAGTGGACAGAAAGGGCAGTTTTAATCTCCTTTTAAAGGTGAGGTAAAACAGGATCAGAGGTGTTGAGTGCCATGACACTAGTGCCCCGATCTCCTGTCCCCATTTTGCGGCTTTCGGCAAGCCCATGCGTCCCCTTTCTTATGACACTTACCTCCCCCTTTGACCCTCACCAAAAATATTTTTAATCGTTTTGGAAGAGAAGCTCAGCTACACAATGGTACACCTTACCTTCACACAGTCAGAAGATTTGGATGGTTCCCCAAGTAAAGCTGGAAATATTAGAAGTAAAATGAAATGAAAGCAAAGTAGCCATCTGACAGAAGTTGCTTTTTCCCTTCTGCGTTTTAGGACCTCAAGTATTATTCCATTGATTTGGTGAACATTCCACATTGGCATACAATCTGGCAATTCTCTTACCTTATACCCGAGATCGCTGCCCAAATTTTTGCAAAGAACCACGGTGGACATAGTGTTTTTTTCTGTATAGAGCCTTCTGTTATGGGGGCTGTGATATATGGAAGCAGGGACTGAGAAAAGGACTCGGTGAGGGGGGTGGAGAAGGACATGCCTAGATGACGACCTGTTAGCGGCGGTTGTTGTCGTGGTCATCTGTGATAGCAGCAAGAACACAAGCACACTGAAGAGGTGGAGAGAGGAAGCCTCACACTCCTCTGCCTCTGAGGCAGGACAGGATGGGGTATATGAATGTGAGGAGTCACAGTAGATCTGCAGAGAGTCCAGCTGAGTAGGGGAATATTTGTCTTCCAGCTTTGGCTATTCTTGAATACTGGCCCTTGGGAACCAGTGGAGTAATCCTGAATATAGTTACTATATTTCAAGCTACAGAATTTTCTGATAGCCCCTTTTTCAAGAGATATCTTTTTCACATTTTGTTGTTGCCAGTGATAGGATTAAGTATGGGTTTCTTTTTCTCCTAAGTGGCACTCAAACGTTGAGTGATTCCTAATTTATTTGGCTGTGGACTGACAAAAAGCTGTCCCATCAGTCTTCAATGATCAAAAACAGTCTCTTCTTTTTTGATAGATGAAGAAACATCTATAGGGAATGCAGAAGAATCGTTGATGAAGGTGTTACAAGCCCGGAAGAAGAACAATAGCACCGAGCTGACTATTGAGTCAGAGATGGCATCCTCAGATAAAAGTGCTGTCAGCTTGTCAGGCTTCATGAATGAGCAGCTGGCCTTTAATAATAAAAGTGATATTATCAGTGCACTAAATTACATACTGCTCTATATCCCAAAGGGAAATCTAGGAGATGTGGAATCAGCATTATTACCATTCATTCAACTTCTTTTTTCAAATACACAAGATGGAGATATGTCGCTGGGTCTTTTGAAAAACAATACAAGGAGCCCTACTGTTAAACCTGTACCCAACAATTCAACTAATAAAAATAAATTGAGGAAACTGCATTTTCTGGAAAATTTGTTAGATGCAGAAACTCAAGAAAAATTGATGAGGTTAAAAAGGAAGAGAAAGCTGCCATGTGTATGCGTTGCAACCTTTTAAGTGCCATGTTTAAATGTTACATCTTTCAAAGGAAATTGGAAACTGCCCAACCACAGAAAGACAGCCTAGCAGAAATTGAGAGTACAGAGGAAAAGCTGCTGAGAGTGAACAGGGTCCTCAAAGGCCCAAAGGGTATACAGAAAATGCACCTCAAAGTAGTGGGAGATGAGAGCGTCAGGGGGAAACAGAATGCCCAGGCATCTGTGGCGAACACTGCCAAAGAAAGAATGCTCAGGAGGCCATCCCCAAGAAAGCTGAAACAGCTTCTCATGGTGCAGAGGCCTAGGAAGCTGGTGGGAAAGTCCTCCAATGCAGAGCCTTCATTCATAAAGGAACACAAGGCAGCAGGCTCCTCTTCCCTGAAACAGTACTTCAAGGGCAGGCCTTCTGCCTCCATCCCTCCAAAATCCCCATCTGAGGATAAAAGCAAATCAAAAGACTTATCCAACACTATTTTTGTTTTAGAAGCTGCAAAGGCTAGAGTTAGAAATATTAAGGCTCCTGAACTAATCTCACATTCTGGGTAAAAAATACATCTTCCATAAAACTCAGTCTCATCGGGTCCACAGAAAACCCAAAGTCAAAAGGAGTCGAAAGTTCAGAAAGAAAAGTTCACTCGATAGAATGATACTTGCAAGCCCTCTGTTCTCTGTAGTGAGGAGTCTCATAAATTCCCCTACAGGAGAGGCTGTTTCACCTTCAAGAGAAGTGACTTCTCAGGAAAATCCTTTTCCAGAATTATTTTCTCTTTCAGACCCTTCTACAGAAAACACTACTTCAGAAAACAATACTGCACACAATGTTTCTGAAGAAATTATTTCTACAGGAAACTCTACTCTGTCAGGAGTAATTGGTCCTGGAAACACTACCCATAGGAACGTCTCCACTGCACATTCTACTGTTGCTGCAGACAACAGTATGCCAACTGTTCAACACACCAACAAAACACAATGGGAGTACCACAACACGGGCACTGAATTATCCTCTAAGCTCACAGGCTTCACTTTCCCAGAGCTCACATCCCTGGGTGATCAAGTTGAAACTCAGCTAAACTAGCAGCTATGGTCCCTCATCCCTAACAATGACATGTGAAGGCTCATTTCTTATGTTATCCAGACTTTGAAAATGGACTGCTTGGAGACCCACGTGCAGCTGGCCTGTGCCAACCTCATCTCTAGAACAGGCCTCCTGATGAAGCTTCTCAGCAAGCAGTAAGAAGTAAAGATGTCCAAAGCGAAATGGGATATGGACCAGTGGAAAACTGACAACTATATCAGTGAGAGCACAGAAGCCCAGAGTGAGCAGAAAGAACAGGAGTCAAGTGATGTGAGGATAACCCCTGAAACATGGGACCTGGACTTTTACTCAGTTTAGGACATGCCATTAACGTGCCCAAGCAGGAATACCATGGGCTCCTAGACTGTATCTTATCTTCAGCCATGAAACTGGCTAAGACAGCGATCTCCCACTTTGCTCATTTAGAGAGTGTGCCACTATTCCTAGGGTGGACGAGAAAAGGACATAACACAAGATAAATAAATTGTAGATAAATAAATTGTAGAAGAAAATGCTAATGATAAGATTAATAACATTAAATTTGGCTTGTTCTTATGGAAGCTACTCACGTGAAAGGATTGGGTTTTATAGTAGTTTAAGAATAGTTAGCTATTGTTTAGAATAGGTTTAAGAATAGTTAGCTTTCATCCCTTCTATCTCCTTGTTTTAAAAAAAAATGTTATTTATTTTCTTAGCTCACAAGAGAAGTTCCAGGATATGGTTATAACAACAAATTCATCTTGACAATATCTATAACTGTAGTAGTGACGGTTTTGGTTACAATTCTCTGTCTCATTGAGGTAATGACAATAATTGAGATTCAGAACCCACAACCTGAGAATCAAAGCCACCCTTCCACCTACTACTGCTTGATTCTTCTTTTTAGTCATGAGGACTGAGATACACTTTGCTCCTTTACTGAAAAGTATATTCCCAGGATTTTTTTATTTGTTTGTTTTTGGCTGCGTTGGGTCCCTATTGCAGGGCATGGGCTTCTCATTGACGTGGCTTCTCTTGTTGTGGAGCACGGACTCTAGGCATGTGGGCTCAGGAGTCGTGGCACATGGACTTAGTTGCTCTGCAGCATGTAGGACCTTCCCAGACCAGGGATCGAACCTGTGTCCCCTGCACTGGCAGGCGGATTCTTAACTGCTGTGCCACCAGGGAAGTCCCCACAGGGTTTCTAAAGGAACTCCACTCCCAGGAGATCTCTATGGGATTGGATCCGTGATAACAAGCCATTGGACTATTTTGACAAGTTAAGTTTATAAGAAGGCCAGAGTTGACACGATAGTAAAATTTCTTCAACTCAAAAAACTATGCTGATTTGATGTACTCGTCAGTCACTCTCATTCTGCATTGCTTTCTTTCCTTGTTGGCTGAAGTGATGAGAGATATAGGGTCTCCATACTCATGGAACTATCAGTCACCCTGGGAGGGCTAAAAGGACATGCCTAAAAGATAAAAGTGTGATCTCATCAATTCCTTAGGTTTACTTAGCAGCTTTCTTCTCCAGTGTATTAGCAATTGTGTAGATAGGCTCCATTAAAACACTGCAAGTAAAATCCTATAGCAGGCTACCCTAAAGTATGTCATATTTATAGTAGCCTATTCCTGGAGCTAGCCTGTTTACCTTTTGTTCAGTTACATAATGGTTCATTACTTTTCCCAACAGACAGTTGTTAATATTAAAAGAGTGATTTTAATAAGCTGACAATCTACATTCTACCCTACCAAGCCAACCTACTTTATTTACCTTTTCTCTTGTAATGGCAGCGCTCCATTCCAGCCAAAGCAGCTTCTCACTATACGCTCGTTATACCATACCCATTCCTACTTTTGTCTGTGCCTTTGCCCATCTAAAATTCCTTTATTTTGCTTTGCCTGTGGAAGTCCTATGAATCTCTCAAAAGTCAACTCAATTTCAGAAATGTTTCTTCGTAAAGCCTTCCCTGAATACTCCAGCCCTCCTGATCCTAGTCCTGTGAGGTTTGTCACCATTTCTTAAGGGCCATAGCAAAGCAGTCCCCTCCCCTCAAAACTCACAAAAGTGGTAAGCAGTTTTTTAAAAGGCAGCCCCCCAAGGGAGAAACACCAAGGTTAGCACATCATGGAGTTGAGAAGAGATGTGTAAGGACCAATGGCTTCCTGGCCTAGCAGACTTGAATAAAACCTGACATGATGCACTAACTTCTAAAGAGAAATGTGTCTATCTGCAGGAGGGTTGGCCAGTAGTGAAAGCATAGAAAAGGTGAGGAGAGACCAACATGGGCAGTGCCCATCCTCACATTGCCTGAGAGTAGAGATGGCACCTTAGACAGCATAACTGAAGAGTCAGGCCCACTAGCCAGGCCGTACCTGTTGAGGAGATGGACGGATCCAGCTACCTCAGGCTTTCCCATTAAATTCTGGATTCAGCTGATTCCTTTTCTAATTCTGTTCTCACCAAGTAGCCTTCAATTGTTTGATTGTGCTTTAGTGTGCCACGGAGGCCTGTCCCACAGAAGGTAAGTCTCTCTTTGTGTAGACATGGATGCCCTGTGTGTAGAACAGATGTATTTCTCATTGTCAAGTAATAATTTGGCATTCTGATTTTTGATCAATCCTGTGATATTGATAAAGTGAGACTGCCACAACAGGAAGATGTAAGTTCTCTCTTGGTGAGGAAGAGTATGATTTCTGAGCCTAGGAGGCTGGGGACTAGCATGGGATCAGCTTGCTAGTCATTGGCCATTGCCCAGACTGTACCCTCTACATCTCCAGGTGGCATATGGCCTTTTGCTTTTTTAGAATTTCTGGAAAGTCCCATTTTTATTGTTTTTAACTTCTATGTAGTTTAACCTTGCATTTGTTTTGTTTTGTTTTGTTTTGTTTGGCATGCGGGATCTTAGTTCCCCAAGTAAGGATTGAACCTGTACCCTAGACAGTGAAAGTGAGGAGTCCTAACCATTATTTCCTCTCCCCACTTATATGATAAGCTTTTTGAGGACTGGGGCATGCAGTGTTCTTCCTATGGTAGACAATAATGGTGTTCAATAGAAGAGAGATGAGGCGTTATGTCAATTCCACAGTGAGGAATAATGCAACCAAATATTTATTTGAAGAAGCATAGAGTCCAGCAATAGACCCATGTTTTCTTAAGACTTTTGAAATGTCATGTTTTAATGTTCCGGTCAGTGGAAGAAAATAATTAATGGTGATAGAATAGCTGCCTAACTATTTGGGGGATAAATAATAGCAGTTCCCCATTTTTTGTCTTAAATAAACATATTTTGATACATGTGAAAAAAGACCACATAAAGGTATTAGAAGAAAATAAAAGCAATATTTTTATAATCTTATGGTGGGAAAGAGCCCTCAGAGCCTGATACCACAAGCAGAGCCTTTGATATATTCCACCATCTTGTCTGTGACACCAGCTTAGCACTGATTCACGCCAAGAGTAAGAGGAAGAGTTTTCCAAATATTGTCTGATTTAATGCCCACAGTCTTGTAAGGATGATATTACTATCCCTCCTTCATAGATGAAGGAGATCAATGTAAGGCCCCAGTGGCCAAACCAAAAGCAGAAGTCAGTTTCACCCGACTGCAAAGCTTGTGCTCCCTACTCCACTCTTTTGTCTTGTCTCCTTAGAGACAAAAACGCTGGAACGATACAAAACACTGAAATTCAATGAAAGCCAGTATTTCTTTACTATAAAGAGTTTTTTGTTTATTTGGGGGTGGCGGTGTGTGGCCATGCTGTGCAGCTTGTGGGATCTTAGTTCCCTGACCAGGGATTGAACCTCGGGCCACAACAGTGAATGAGCCCAGCCCTAAACACTCCAGGGAACTCCCAAGAGTTTTATAAGGCAACAACAGAAGAGAAACAGTCCAGGGGAAAAGGGGACAAGGACTGTGAAGAGTAGGAGGTGTGTTGACAGTCTGCCACCATATCTGCCCGTCCTCTCTTCATGGCTCATGTGGGATAGGTTT